>NW_022589723.1:20106287-20316888 GCF_004348235.1 Phoca vitulina
GGTAGCTCTATTTTCAACTTTTTGAGGAACCTCCATACTGTTTTCCAGAGTGGCTGCACCAGCTTGCATTCCCACTAACAGTGTAGGAGGGTTCCCCTTTCTCCACATCCCCGCCAACATCTGTCATTTCCTGACTTGTTAATTTTAGCCATTCTGACTGGTGTGAGGTGGTATCTCATTGAGGTTTTGATTTGGATTTCCCTGATGCCGAGCGATGTTGAGCACTTTTTCATGTGTCTGTTGGCCGTTTGGATGTCTTCTTTGGAAAAATGTCTGTTCATGTCTTCTGCCCATTTCTTGATTGGATTCTTTGTTCTTCGGGTGTTGAATTTGATAAGTTCTTCATAGATTTTATTCTCTACTTTCTTAACTTCTTTTACAAGAGAGTTGAGCTCTTGACCAGCAGAACCTGTGTATGATTTATCTCTGTATATCCAACATAATGTAACTACATAATAGGTACTCAATAAATTTTTGAATGATCCATTACTTGGGTCCCAAAAAAAGAAAATGTAGGAATTAAGTTCATTGATGTAGAGGGCTATGGTTTTAGAGGTGTCATCCATTCAATAATTTTATTTACTATTTATCAAATATTTATGGAACACCCATAATGTTTCAGGACCTGTAGTAGATCCTTGAGATAAAAAAATTAGCAAGATGTGTCTTTGAGGGGTTTATTTTCATAGAATTGACCTGTATCTTAACTGACCTTATAAGCTGCGCAGAATCCATTATATGTATGTAACTTACTTTAACATGTATTCTCTAGACACCTGTGTTGCTTCTAATCTTTAGCTATTTTCAAACAATGCTGCAATGAATAACTATATGTAAACATCATTAATACAAGTACATGTATATATGTAGGGTAACTTCATAAATTGCTCTTCATAGAATACCCTCATCAGTAATATATGACAATTTACAACTATTTTTAAATGTCTTAATCTTGGTTTCTACTGGCTATCACGTTAGGCTCTTTAATTTGTTTATCTGAAGATTTGATAACATCTTCCTCCCTTCTATTCTCAGGTCTCATAATGAAAAAAAACATTAAATTCTATATATTGGGTCATCATTTCCCTACATGTATGCTGTGGAGCACTAGTCCTACAAGATATTATAGAGTCCAGTGGTCACATAAATACCACATACCATGTCTGCTTCTTGCAGAGTTACAAAGCACTATAGAACAATTAAAAAAAAAACACAACTTTTTTTTTTTTTTAAAGATTTTATTTATTTATTTGACAGAAAGAGAGACAGCGAGAGAGGGAACACAAGCAGGGGGAGTGGGAGAGGGAGAAGCAGGCTTCCCGCGGAGCTGGGAGCCTGATGCGGGGCTTGATCTCAGGACCCTGGGACCATGACCTGAGCCGAAGGCAGACGCTTAACCGACTGAGCCACCCAGGCGCCCCCAAAATAAACTCGTTTAACTGTGTTTAATTCCAGTGTTTCCCAAACCAATTTGGGAATCACTTTTTAAAATTATTAATATCTCATAATGTGTACACAACACACACACTCACACAAACACTTTGAGAAAACTTGGAAGGAATATTAACATTGATGCCCTACTAAAAAACTCCTCACGCATTTTCAGAAAGGACCCTTACTCTTTTCTTAAGGTAATTTCTGAGGTTCTGATGGATGAAGAGTTCTCATTTCCTTGCTTTGAGTGGTTCTGTTTCACTTGTAGACATATTCATGATTTCCTGGTTTGTGGCCACCCAATTGGTACTGAAAGATATCTCCAGTGTGGATAAACTCGAAATGACCTGTTTCATCTCCCAGATTGAGAACTGGTCACTGTTGTGTTTTCTTCTTTTTTTTAAAATAATTTTTATTGTTATGTTAATCACCATGCATTACATCATTAGTTTTTGATGTAGTGTTCCATGATTCATTGTTTGCGTATAACACCCAGTGCTCCATGCAGAATGTGCCCTCTTTAATATCCTTCACCAGGCTAACCCATTGTTGTGTTTTCTTTTTATGAGACTCTACTTAAAATCATGGAAACTTAATAGTGGAATAAAATGAAACTGAGCAAGTAAACCTAGTTTCACAGTACAGTAATTTATAGGATGTTTTATAAAAATGGTTTTGTTCTCTAATAAGTTTGAGAAATGCTGCATAGTATATCCGATTTTTGGAGATTCACAATGTATTAAAAACTGAGAAATGTTTCAATAAATTAAGGTTATTTAAGTTAGCATTTTCTAAACTTATTGGAAATAAGTCTTTGTCATGTTGTATTAGATTGGACTGAGGTTCTACAGAATATGCTGGAGGAAATACTGACTAACTGACCTCATATTTCAGTGATAAGATAAAAACTCAAAGAAGTGAAGCTACTTATTCAATTTTATCAAACTCAGTTTTCATTTTAAATTCAGTTCTGCCTATTACCTTTTATCTTTTTGTTTCATTAAAAAAAATCCCCCAAACCCTGTGCTATGACAAAATATATCAAAGAGGTTAGAAGAAAGCCAAATTTAAATACCTAGGCTGTCTGATATTTACTACTGAATTGCCTAAACAATTGTGTAATCAAGGATGTACTCCCAAATGTCATCATTTTATATTTATTTGAATCCAATTGGCTTTTCAACCAAAGTTTTTTTAATTTTTAAATTTTTTTTAAAAGACACATTTATTCAGCATCATGATCAGACTATTACATTTAGCAATCAACAGCATGGGTGCAAAAAAAAAAAATCTACATTAAAACCCTTTGTTGGAATGCTTTACACTTTCCACAGAACAGAAACTAAAATAACCTGTTATACAATTAGTCACAAATACAGTCCTCGAGTTTTTTGCCCATACACATGAGTATTGTCTAAAATATGTCTTCTTTGTAGCAGCTAGGCCTTGCCACCACTGTGCTTGGCTGAGTTCACAAATCTGTTGTAATCTGTAGCTTCCCTGTCACTTCTCGGGCTCTCCTCTCCTGCTAAGCTTTGTTTCCTGGCAGTAATTAAAACCTTCTGCCACTGCCATAGCTACTGCTGCTGCTGGAACCACCATAGCCAACTTGGTTTTGTGATTTGGCAAAGTATTGGCCTCTACCACCGTGGGGGCCAGAGCTTCTGCCTCCAAAATTTCCTCCTTTCATGGGTCCAAAATTTGAGGATTGATTGTTGTAATTGCCAAAATCATTATAGCTTCCGCCACCTCCAAAGTTGCTTCCATCATTACCAAATCTGTTATAGCCATCCCCACTGCCACCATATCCACCACCACCTCGACTGCCACCAAAGCCTCCTCGACCACTGAAGTTCCCTCCACGACCAAAGTTGTCATTCCCACCAAAACCACCTCCACGACCACCACCAAAGTTTCCAGAACCACTTTGACCTCTGGCTGGATGAAGCACTAGCCATCTCTTGCTTAGATAGGGCTTTCCTTTCTTCACAGTTGTGGCCATTCACAGTATGGTATTTTTTTTTTTTTTTTTATTTGAGAGAGAGAATGAGAGAGAGAGAGAGCACAAGAGGGGGGAGTGGGAGAGGGAGAAGCAGACTCCCTGCCGAGCAGGGAGCCCGATGCGGGACTCGATCCCGGGACTCCAGGATCATGACCTGAGCCGAAGGCAGTCGCTTAACCAACTGAGCCACCCAGGCGCCCCACAGTATGGTATTTTTGAATGACAGTCTTGTCTACAGAGTCATGGTCATCAAATGTTACAAAAGCAAAACCTCTCTTTTTGCCACTGCCCCGGTCAGTCATGATCTCGATCACTTCAATTTTCCCATACTGTTCAAAATAATCTCTTAGATGATGTTCTTCAGTGTCTTCTTTAATGCCACCAACAAAAATCTTTTTCACAGTTAAGTGAGCACCAGGTCTTTGAGAATCTTCTCTTGAGACAGCCCTCTTTGGTTCCACAATTCTTCCATCCACCTTGTGTGGCCTTGCGTTCATGGCTGCATCCACCTCCTCCACAGTGGCATACGTGACAAACCCAAAGCCTCTGGAGCGCTTGGTGTTTGGATCTCTCATTACCACACAGTCCGTAAGCGTTCCCCATTGCTCAAAATGGCTCCTCAGACTCTCATCGGTTGTTTCAAAGCTCAAACCTCCGATGAAGAGCTTCCGCAGCTGTTCAGGCTCTTTGGGAGACTCTGACTTAGACATGACGGCGGTGGGAGGGGAGACTTTAACGATGCTTACTCGGTGGCGTCCACGGGCAGAAAGTTAATTTTTATTTATTTATTTATTTATATATATATATATATATTTATTTATTTATATATATATATATATTTATTTATATATATATATATATTTATTTATATATATATATATAAAAAGATTTATTTATTTATTTATTTATTTGAGAGAGAGAGAGTGCATGAGCTGGGGAGGTAGAGGGGAGGGAGAGAAAGAATCTCAGGCAGACTGCACTGTGTGCGGAGCCGGACATGGGGCTCGATCTCACTACCCTGAGATTGTGACCTGAGCTGAAACCAAGAGTTGGACACTTAACTGACTGTGCCACCCAGGTGCCCCAAAGTTTAGTTTTTAATAGTTCCACTGTATGTATTTGCTTTTTAGCTTTAAGACTCATTATTTCGGACACTGACCATCCTCTTATTTGCCCTTTTCATAGATTTTGGCTTTGCATGTTACTTGAAACTTGATTTAAGTTTATATTGATTCCACCTCTATTTAAAAAATTTTCTTGGTCTTAAGTTCCACTGAACTTCTGCCCCAACATTTGTAGGAGAAAATAAAACTGCCCAGTTTCTTCTATCATGTCGTTTTTTTTGTGGGGGGGGATTGGCAGAGCCGGCTGAGGCTTTATTTGGGAAAAGACACTTGAACTGGCTTTTAGTTGGGAGCATGAACAAGAGAGGGTACCGAGGGCAGTAGACTCCCCGCCAAGGGTAGGCTGAGGACTGGGGCTGAGTCTTAGGTGGCTCTCCTGTTCCCGACGCTCCCCAGCACAGCTCCTTACCCCCAAAGGCTCTATGGCAGCTACAAGAGTGGGGAGGCTGGGAGGGACCACCGTGGTTGTTCACTTGGACAGGATATCAGACGACTCGGACACCAGCTTCCCATCACAGGTCTCGATCTTCTTCACGACCACAGCCTTGGAGGAGCCACTGCGGCTGAAGGAACCAGCAGGGCCAAAGCTGGACTGGAAGGAGCTCAGGCCATAGTTGAGGCCGGGGCTTGTGAGGCCTCTATAGACCAGACTGAGCTCAGGCCACTTGAGTAGCTGCTGGTGGTCTTAGTATGGATACTCTTGTTCTGCATCCCAGACTCCAGCCAGCTCTCCTCACCCTCCAGCAGCTTGCGGTAGGTGGCGATCTCGATGTCCAGGGCCAGCTTGATATTCATGAGCTCCTGCTACTCGTGCAGCTGCCAGGCCATGTCCTGCTTGGCTCGCTGCAGGGTGGCCTCCAGCTCGGCCACATTGACATTGGCGTCCTTAACGGCCAGCTCCCCGTACTGCTCAGCATCAGCAATGGCCACCTCCAGGGCAGCCCTCTGGTTTTTGAGGGCCTCAATCTCAGCCTGGAGTCAGCTGATTCTCCGGTTCATCTCAGAAATTCCATCTTCATGCGACGGAGGTCATCCCCGTGCTTCCCAGCCAGTGTCTGCAGCTCCTCGTACTTGATCTGGTACATGGTCTCGGCCTCAGCCCAGCTGCGGTTGGTGATGTCCTCGTACTGGGCCTTGACCTCGGCGATGATGCTTTCCAGGTCCAGGGAGTGGCTGTTGTCCATGGACAGGACCACTGACGTGTCCGGGATCTGGGACTGCAGCTCACGGATCTCCTCTTCGTACAGCTGCCTTAAGAAGCTGATCTCATCGGTCAGCCCTTCCAGGTAGGACTCCAGCTGTACCTTGTTCATGTAAGCCTCATCCACATCCTTCTTGATGAGGACAAATTCATTCTCCATGTCTGCACGCTCTTTCATCTCCTCCTCATATTCTTGAAGTCCTCCACCAGCCCCCGCATGTTGCCAAGCTCCACCTCCAGCTTCAGTTTCTCCTGGCCCAGGGTGTTCAGCTGCCGCCGGAGGTTGCTGATGTAGCTCTCAAACATGTTGTCTGTGTTGCTCCGAGCATTTTTCTGCTGCTGTAGGAGGCTCCACTTGGTCTCCAGAATTTTGTTCTGCTGCTCCAGGTGCCTCGCCTTGTTGATGAAGGAGGCAAATTTGTTGTTGATGGTCTTGATCTGCTCCTTCTCTTGGGTGTGCACAGCTTGGATGTTGGGGTCCACCTCCAGCTTAAGGGGGCTCAATAGGCTCTAGTTCACTGAGACAGCTGTGATGCCCCCCCATGCCCCTGGCCCCGCCGCCGTAGCCCCCGACCACACTCAGGCTGCTGCTCAGGTCACCCCGGAAGGTGCTGCTGCTGCCGCCCACCCGGGAGAAGGCAGAGGAGCTGATGTGGGAGCCAGGCCCGCTCATGTAGGAGTGGCTGCTGAAGGCCCGGGGGCCGGAGGTGGACATCTTATAGGACTTCTGGGTCACCCTGATGGACATGGTGGAGGCCGGAGTGGAGGCTGGAGTGGAGGCGAGTAGGCTGTACCTGACAGAGGTTCCAGAAGGAGCAGAGAAGCTGCTTCTAGGTCCTATCATGTCTTTCTGTCCAAATATTCATCCTTTACTTCATCCACCGATAGAATTTATGAACACAGGCGCTAGGCATTGAGCTAAGTGTCACAGCTGACACAAGGGCAAATATATATGATACCTGACTCAGCGCAGTTAGCATCTAGCTGAGAAAGGAATCCCTCTGGCTGAGGCTCTGCATGGTAAAGGACCAAGGCTACTGTGTATGGTTGCATAGAGGGTGCCTGCACAACTTCAGGGGACACCATCTACACAGATGATGACATGGTGGTTGTGTCACATATGTATGATGCTATGGAGTTGTGCCACCCAGGGGCCCTGTATGAGGGACCTGTGCTAGGACTTTATTCTAGCACCTTTCTGTTGGAGTTTTCAGTTTAGCTCCGGGAAATCACTTGCGGGTGAAGTTAGAGTAGGAGAAATGGCTTCTGTTCTGAACAGTAGAATTCTGCACATACTGGAGGAGTCGCCATTTTTTAAGGTAATTCTGAGCTGAAGAGATACACTGGCTTCAGAGCCAGTTTGAATATGACTGAAAAGTTGAATTTCACCTGTGATTTGGCTCCACCTGTGAAGTCTTTGGACAGTGAGCCAGGGAGTGCAAAAACTTGTTGTGGACTGGAATCAATGTGGTAGGTGAAATAAGAAAAAATCATAGCTTAAAGTCAATAACAGATGAAGCTAGAAAATTCCCAAATATTGGAAAGTTCAGACATATGCTTCTAGACAATAACCCATGGGTTAAAGGAGAAATCACGATAGAAATTGGAAAATACTTTGGATTGAATGACTTTGGAAATTTTGCATATCAAAAGTTGTGGGATATAGTCAAAGCTTTGCTTATTGGGAAATTTATAGCTTTACGTGAATATGTTAGAAAAGATGGGAGGCTGAAATCAATGAGTTAAGCACCCATCCTAAGAAGTTTGAAAATAACAGCAAATTAGACCAAAGAAAGCAGAAAGAATGACATTATTAAAGATAAGAGTAGAAAGTAATGAAGAGGAAAACAAAAAACTAACATGCAATAGAGAGGATCAAGAAGGGCAACAGTTGGTTTCAGAAAAGGCTAATAAAACTGAAAGTTCCTAGTGCAGGAATGGTGGGGTGGGAGAGAGAGAGGGAGAGGGAGGAAAAGGGAGAGAGAGAGAGAAAAAGGGAAGGAGAGCAAAAGGGAAAGGGAGAGAGGGGGAGGGAGAAGAAAATCAATGTTAAGAATAAACAAGTGGTTATTTGAGATCCTACAGATATTAAAATGATAAGAAGCTCTTACAAATAACATTATAACAATACATTTTAAAATTTAGGTGAAATGGACCCATTCTTAAAGAAATGCAATTTATTAAAAAAGGTATCAGAAGAAAGGGAAAATCTAGATAGTTTTTTAATTATTAAGGGAATCAAATGCATAATTAAAACTTTCACCATGAAGAAAACTCCAGATCAGTAGTCAGTAAATTATATCAATCCTTTAGGAACAAAATAACTCCAGTCTTACACAAAAGAGAGAATATTCCTGACACATTTTTAAAGGTGAGCATAATGTCTATCTCATTCATGGGTAGACATTTTTTATTGTTATGTTAATCACCATACATTACATCATTAGTTTTAGATGTAGTGTTCCATGATTCATTGTTTGTGCATAACACCCAGTGCTCCATGCAGTACGTGCCCTCTTTAATACCCATCACCAGGCTAACCCATCCTCCCACCCCCCTCCCCTCTAGAACCCTCAGTTTGTTTTTCAGAGTCCATCGTCTCTCATGGTTTGTCTCCCCCTCTGATTTCCTCCATGGGTAGACATTTAAGAGGGCCTAATCAGGGGAGCCTGGGTGGCTCAGATGGTTAAGCGTCTGCCTTCAGCTCAGGTCATGATCTCCAGGTCCTGGGATCGAGCCCCATATTAGGTTCCCAGCTCAGCGGGGAGCCTGCTTCTCCCTCTCCCTCTGCCGCTCCCCCTGCTTGTGCTCTCTCTGTCTCTCTCAAATGAATAAATAAAATCTTAAAAAAAAAAAAAAGAGAGCCTAATCAAAACATTAGTAAACTAAACCCAGAAATATATAAAAAGGAATGAAAGATTGGTTTAGCATCTGAAATCAATATAATTCACTTAGAATAAGTGAAAAAAAGTGACCATTTCAATAGATTCAGAAATTACATCTGATAAAATTTAATATTGGTTCATAATAAAAGCTTAGCAAATTGAAAATAGAGGAAGACTTCCTAATATTATCAAGGATAGCTATAAAAAAAATCTATACTTCATGGTTAGAAGCTCTCCCTTTGAGAAGGAATAATATAAAGATCCCTAGTATCACAACTTCTCTTCAGTATTGCACTGAAAATGCTATCCAGTGCAAAAAGTCAGGAAAAACAAGGAAAAAAAAAAAGGTAAATCGATTGGGAAGGGAGAAATAAAGGTGTTATTCAAAGGTACAAAAATGTAAGGTAAATATTGAAAAATCAATTGTATGTATATAGCTGCAATAAACAGCTAGAAAATGAACAAAAATATATTATTTATGATACATCAAAAATGTGAATAATCTAGGGACAAATCTGGGAAATGATGTATAAGACATCTATGCAGAAGACTATAAAACATAACTGATAAAAATTAAAAAGAAGACATAAATAAAAGAAAGGAAAAACCATGTATATAGATTTGAAGACTCAATATAAATAAAGATGTTAATGCTCCCCAAACTGATCTCAGTGTAATCCCAAATAAAAATACCATTCCCAATAAAAAGTTTATTTTTTTGGTGGAAATAAACAAGTTGATTCTAAAATTTATGAAAATCTGAAGGGTCAAGAATAGTCAAGGCACTCGAAGAACAAGTCAGAAATTAATGTTTAATAAGCACATAGAATGGTGGGATATAATAGAAAGTTCAGAAACAGACCACACATATATGAACATTTAATTTATAACAAAGGTGGTACTCTAAAATAGTTGGGAAGCTTAGTTTTATTGTTAAATTATGGCGGAAAAGATGAATGAAAAAAGAAATGGGAAGAAGGAAACTTGACCCCTACATCCCGCCATAAACAAAAGTCAGTTCCTGGTAGAATGTAAATGTGGATGTAAGAGGTAAAATAGTAACATTGAAGAAGATAACATATGAGAATATCTTTATGGTGGAGGGTAGGAAAAGCACTAACTATAAAAGGAAAAGATAAAATGGCTAGATTAAAATTCAGAACTTCTTTTCATTATAAGGGAGTGAAAAGGCAAGAAGATAGTTGCAATAAACATGAAAGACATATTCAAAACATAAGAAAAAAACCCGAGAAATTTAAAAACAACCTAATAAACATATGAATAAGAGACTTGAACAGGCACTCCATAAAATATAAAATTCAAATGGCTAAAATATATAAGAAATTTCCTGAATTTCCTTAGTAGTCAAGAAAATGCAAATTAAAGCCATAAGAAGATTCTACTAGTCATCTTACTGAATGGCTAAAATTAGTAGGACTGACAAATGCCTAGTGTTGTTGGGGATATGGAGCAAGGGGAGTCATATAGAAGTGTATATTGGTATGGTCACTTTGAAAAACAGCTTGGTATTATCTATTAAAGTTGAAGAGCATGTATTCTATTACCCAAAAATTACAGTCCTAATGTGAGAACATGTGCACTAGGAGACATAGATGAGAATGTTCATAGTAGCATTACTGCAATGGCCCAAACTGAAAAACACCCAAATGTCTTATCCAGAATAGATACATATATTGTAGTATATTCATACAATGAAATTTTATACATTCATAAAAATAAATGAACTACATATAAATGCAACAAATGGATGTCTTTTACAAGTATAATGCTGAATTTGAGTGAAGCTGAATTTGAAAGCATACCTGCATTGTGACTCCATTTATGTAGAGTTCAAAAAGCAGGCAAGGGTGGGCTGTGGTGTTTGATAAAGTATTTTTTGATGGTGAGACTTGGTAAGCAGGGATTGCCATGGAAACCAGATAAAGGTTGCATTTGAGGAGCTCTAAGTGTTGGTGATTAGGAGGAGGGGGCATTTGGGATTCTGGCAACATTCTGTTTCTTGACTGGGGCAGTGGTTGCATGGAACATCAGTCATAATTCACTGAGATATGCATTTCTAATTTTGTGTACTTTCCTGAAAATTAGTAAAAAAGAAAAGAAAAAATATGCATATATCCTTTTACCCAACATTTCCACTTTTAGTTATTTATTTCATAGATACAATTGTGATATGAGTGAAATGAAGTATGTAATAGGATATTCTTTGCAACATTGTAATATCAAAAGATTAGAATCAACTGAAATGTTTTTTATGAAAGACCCATACAATAAAATACAAAACAACTATTAAAAAAGAATGATACAGGGGCACCTGGGTGGGTCAGTCAGTTAAGCATCTGCCCCAGGGTCCTGGAATCAAGCCCCGCATCGGGCTCCCTGTTCAGCAGGGAGTCTGCTTCTCCCTCTCCTTCTGCTGCTCTCCCTTCTTGTGCTCTCTTGCCCTCTCTCGGTCAAATAAATAAATAAAATCTTTAAAAAATGATACAGCATAATACATACTTCCTGAAAAGTTCTTCAAAACCAAGTGAATGGAAAAACAGGGTTCAGAATAGTATATAGAGTTTGCAACATTTGTGTGTAGGAAAAATGCATAGGGTGTTTCTAAAAGTAGTAATAGTGATTTCCTTTTGAGAGAGAACTATGTGGCTAGAAGACAGGGAGGGAAGAAGAATTTCTTTTCAATGAATGTGCCTTTATATACTTTTTGAATTTTGTATGTATGTGTGTATCCCTTAGTCTCAAACTTTTTAAAAAAGATTTATTTATTTTTTTATTTATTTGAGAGAGAGAGATAGCTCAAACATGCAAGTTTGGGCGAGGGGTGGAGGTAGAGGGAGGGAAGCAGACTCCACACTGAGTGGGGAGCCAGAGGTGAGGCTCCATGCGGGGCTCAATCCCATGACCTTGAGGTCATGACCTGAACCAAAATCAAAAGCCTGGCATTTAACTGTCTGAGCCACCCAAGCACCCCTCAAACTTTTAAAAATAAAATAAAATACTAGAAAAATAAACAAGAATCACCCCATAGGCCGGTAGTTTTACAGATGTAAAAACAGACTTAGGAGTTTAAGAGACTTGTTTGAGATCATTCAGCTAATACGGAGTAGAGCTGGAATTTGGTCCCAGCCTATGTGAAAGTCTATGTGAAAGGAGATTCAGCCTATTAATAAATAAATAAATAAATACATATAGGAGCTTGTTGGCTTGCTTAGCTCAGTGTGGGCCATTTTGGAAACCTCTAATGAACCAAAAATGCTAGGTGCTTCATGCTAAAATTACATTTAAAGTTATTATGTGTTTTATAACGTATAAAGTTATTATGGGTGTTATATATAAGTGATGAATCATTGAATTATACTCCTGAAACCAATATTGCATTGTATACTAACTAACTAGAATTTAAATAAAAATTTGAAGAAAAGGGACGCCTGGGTGGCTCAGTCAGTTAAGTGTCTGCCTTCGGCTCAGGTCATGATCCCAGAGTCCTGGGATCAAGTCCCACATCAGGCTCCCTGCTCAGTGGGGAGCCTGCTACTCCCTCTCCCTCTGCTGCTCCCCCTGCTTATTATGCGCTCTCTCTCTCTCTGACAAAAAAAAAATTGAAGAAAAAAAAGCTATTATGTGTTTTTGTAGTTCTTTGGATTCCATTAAATTTGGTGAGGATGTGGAGAAAGGGAAACCCTCCTACACTGTTGGTGGGAATGCAAGCTGGTGCAGCCTCTCTGGAAAACAGTATGGAGGTTCCTCAAAAAGTTAAAAATAGAGCTACCCTCCGACCCAGCAATTGCACTACAGGTATTTATCGAAAGGATACAAACATAGTGATTCTAAGTGGTACATGCACCCCTAGTGTTTATAACGCAATGTTCACAATATCCAAAATATGGAAAGAGCCTAGATGTCTATTGACAGATGAATGGATAAAGAAGATGTGGTATATATATATATATATATAATGGATTATTACTCAGCCTTCAAAAATAATGAAATCTTCCCATTTGCAATGATGTGGATGGGACTAGAGAGAGTGAAATAAGTCAGACAGAGAAAGACAAATGCCATATTTCACTCATATGTGGAATTTAAGAAACAAAATAGATGAACATAGGGGAAGGGAAGAAAAAATAAAATAAGACAAAAATAGAGAGGGAGGCAAACCATAAGAGACTCTTAACTGTAGGAAACAAACTGAGGGCTGCTGGAGGGGAGGTGGGTGGGGGGATGGGGTAATTGGGGGATGGGCATTAAGGAGGACACTTGAGGTAGTGAGCCCTGAGTGTTGTATGCAGCTGATGAATCACTAAATTCTACCTTTGAAACTAATGATATAGTGTATGTTAATTAAATTGAATTTAAATTAAAAAAAGAGGTGCCTAGTGATAGTTGCTAAGTAAAACAAAATGGAAATAGGGTAGACATTTAGAAATTAAGGTTTTCTATAGAAAATTCTAATACATAATACTATTAACTTATCTTAGTTTTCTGATTTCCTGACAAATTGGGCCCAGTTGTTGGATAGTAGTTTGACTGTATTTTACTTTATGGACATATAATTTTTAATTTTATAACAACTCTATCTCTTTGATGAAAGTTAACATACTCTTCTCTACAACCTTATGCTTTGTTTTATTTATAGCATATATCAGAGTCTGTCTCCTACATCTTCCACCAGTTGGTACCAAATTCTAGCCATTCTGCTTTTAAGATGTTATTTGGATATTTCTCACTCTCTACCTCTTCTTCTAATCCAAGCCTTCTGGATATTTAGTCTGGACTATTGCATTAATGTTTTCACTGGGTTTTATTCATTTACTTATCTTCATTCATTTATTTACTCCATCTTTATTGAGTACTTACTATGAACCAGATCTTGGGTATACAATGATTAATACAGCATGGTCCCTCTTCTCAAGGATCTTGTGGTTAACATGAAGAAGAAACATGAAAACAGAAAACAATATGAAAAGGGCTTCAATGGAAGTATGTACAAGATTTTATGGGAGCCCAGAAGGGGTAATGAAGAATTGAAGATGAGAAATCAGGGAACAGTGCACAGAGGAAGTGATGTTTGAGTGGAATCTGTGAGGATGAGGATTCTTCATTGAATGGGCAAGAATAATTGCAATTTAGGGAGAAGAAATAACTTGAGTAAATTCAGGGAGATATGAAAGGACATCTTCTCTATTCATTATGTGGGATATATGGCATCAGCCACTCAAGTTATTTTGTAGAAAGAGAAATTAGATATGAGATCTGCTGTGTAAAACTTTCAATGACTCACCAGTTTCTTCAAACACAGGAAATATTCCATGGTCTTAAAGCACACTTTCTAGTTTTCCTTCTTACAACTGTGCTTTCCTTCTTACAATGGGTTACATCAGTTTGGTTAAGTAGGTATCCTGTTTCCACAGCTCTCTCTCTCTCTGTATGGTCTCTGATTAGAGTTGTTCAAAAGAACTTGAAAGAACTTTGGCAGGTAGGAGACAAGGAGCAGTTATAACTTGTGGCAGTTTGTCATGGTCATAAACAGAGCCTGGTGGGTTCTGCTTGTCCTTGTTCTCCTCCACCCTCTGTCTAGCTCATCTTCCCAATTGCTGCCCAGCTGGCCAATAATGATTTCAAGTCTACTATCAGACCCTTGACTGTGGAGGTGCAGAGGCGTTGACTCTTTAAAAAGCAGTAGATTGGGGTGCCTGGGTGGCTCAGTCGATTGTCTGCCTTTGGCTCAGGTCCTGATCCTGGAGTCCTGGGATTGGGCCCCACATTGGGCTCTCTGCTCACTGGGGGGTCTGCTTCTCCCTCTGCCTCTCCCCTCGCTTACGCTCTCTCTCTCTCACATAAATAAATAAAATCTTAAAAAAAAGAAAAGCAGTAGATTGATTTAGACCTCCCCACAAGTTCCTCCTTGTGGTTTCATTTTCATGGCTGCCTGGATTGGTTTCTTGCATTTCCCTTTAGGCTTTGGTCTGTCCTCCCTTGCCAGTGTTCCAGATGGACTGCCTAATGACCTTTCCTCTGACCTCCTGACTGCCCCCAGCAGACTTACTTCCTCAGTTCTTCCCATATTTGTGTAAAGTCTGATTCCTAAAATAAATCCCGTATTCCCATAATACTCTTGGTGGCTGTGAACCGTGACTAATACAGGAAGATTTCTTAAATAGGACACAAACTGTGATTAGAATACTTCCTTCTTCTAGCATGGCAAACAAGAGGCAACAACTCTAAGCCATTACATTGGAAAATGTATTAAATATTTGAATGGTGGGAAGACACAAAGAAAAGCCCTTTCAACATGCATGTTATCTGGAAAAAAGAGGAAAGAGATGAATTCATTTTTTTAAAGTGTTAAAACAAAGGTGGATGAAATCCTAAAATATTTTGCATGGCAAAGTCTTGTGTGTTTTCAGGATTCAATTTAAATGTGTCTTCCATTGTGAAAACTTCTAGAACTTCCCTCCTGTTCTTCCCTGTTCTTCCACCTCCTGCCTCATACAGTGAGGCACAGCTCCAGTAACCAATTTGAACTTATTGCCTTGCATATACAACATAGGTTTGCTTCTAAATCCATAAGGATTAGGTTACTGAAAGCCCTCAGCTAGGAGGATGAATGGTTGAGAATCAGATGATTTTTAACTTTGTGAGGAACCTCCATACTGTTTTCCAGAGTGGCTGTACCCAGTTTGCATTCCCGCCAACAGTGTAAGAGGGTTCTTAACTAACTTGAATTTAAATTAAAAAAAAAGAGAGAGAGAATCAGATGATTTTGTAGGCAAAAGAGTCGGGGAACTGAGAAAATGTATGGGCACACAAAAAATCATTTTAGCTATTTTATGAGATGAAAATAAAGCACCAAAATCCAATAAAGTATAATTTGAACCACAAATTTAAGCCACATTTGTAATTTTACATTTTCTAGTAGCCATGTTTAAAAAATTAAAAGTAATGAGTGAAAATAATTTTAATATTTTGATTAACCCCAAACATTCAAGATATTATAATTTTAGCACATAACCAATAAAAAGATTATTGATGAGAGAAAAAATAACACAGTAAAATTAACACACTAAATAAAGAGAACACCAATGACATATTACTCTTTATTGTTTGTAAAAGTTATATCATAGTTACTTTCTATTTGCCAATTTTTGGTTGCTGCAAAATATTTTAGGATTTCATCCACCTTTGTTTTAACACTTTAAAAAAACGAATTCATCTCTTTCCTCTTTTTTCCAGATAACATGCATGTTGAAAGGGCTTTTCTTTGTGTCTTCCCGCCATTCAAATATTTTAATACATTTTCCAATGTAATGGCTTAGAGTTGTTGCCTCTTGTTTTAGGTCCTATTCATGTGCACAAATGCAGAGTGACTTGGATGCTAAAGATAGAAATAAAGAGGGAGAGAGAGAAAAAAAAAACTAACAAACAAGCAAACCCTAAGCCTTCGGGAAAATTTTATTTAACTTACTCATTCTCACTGCATAGGTATTTCTCACCTCTTCTCCCTAATACAGAGACTTAGAACCTCTCTGATAAGCCAAGTTCATGCTAAGGTGTGCTCAGCCCCCATCATATTTCTGCTACCTGCCTTCAAAGGGCACGGGAGTGGAGTTCTGGGGCCAGGTTTTACCTTCTTTCAATGTCCTGAGAGAGAGGGAAAAACATTGCAAAAACTCTTGCCCGTGTTATGCTGTCTTTTTTTGCTCCTTTTCCTATTCCCTACACCACTTTCTCTTTTTCTAATTATCCCCAGTCTGAGGGACTCATAAATCTCATACACTGTAACTGAAAGTGAAATTCTCCTAGTTGCTGCAAAGCAGCACGGAAGCAAATCCACAGATACTGGGCTTCTGTATAAAGGGATGCTCATGGCTGAAGACGGATACTCTGTATTCAGTTTTCATATTCATGTACTCATAGATTTGCCTTCATTTGATTGGCTAAAAAAGAAAACTGGTTTCTCATAAAATCTTCTTGAACTACTGTTAGGAGAAGACGATCTGAATTGCTTTATTTCAGGGACATTTGTCAGTTCTTAATAATTAAACCTGATTGGCTGAGGGAGAAAATTGCTGAGAGGCCAATCAAATTGCTTCTTATTTGAGAACTTGGCCATTTAAAGATAGCTCAAGTGGATTTCATGGTAACTGGATCCTGAAATGGTCAGCCATTAGATTTTGTGTTTCAACAACTGAACGGGATGGCCCATTGATTGCCCATTCATTGTGACAGCCCAAAGCCCCATGATTGACCAATATCTGGTTAACTCAGTTGACCTGGATATCCAAGGCCTCAGTGATTGCTCCCTGAACCTTAAGGGGAGCTTGAACTGCCAAGGACCAGTCACATGCCTGTTTTGCTTGCAGAATCCTCATTGTCAGAGAACAAAATTCACGGTCCACCTTTGTTCTTTCATAGTGCCAAACAAAACAAAAATAAAAACAAAAACCCCACAATATTTTGGGAAATTTGTTCTACTAAAGAGATGTTTTATCATATCTACCATTATAAGCACAATAAAATTAAAATAATCTAGTGCTATTTACATTAGGTTTATACTGGGCTTATTTGATTTGCAGGTGATTTAAAGGTGCCCTAAACTAGTAGTCCTCAAAATGTGGTACCCAGGCTGGCAACATCAGAATCATATTGAAACTTGTTAGAAACTCAAATTCCAGGGTCCCTGTCCAGAAAAACTGAATCAAAACCTCTGGGATGGGGCCCAGCAACCTGTGTTTCAACAAGCCCTCCAGGTGATCCTGATGTGTGCTTAAGCTGATTATCACTGCTCTTAACTGTTAGCATGTGGGGTTTTAATCAAATGGTGGCAGCTCGGATCTCAATGCTTTCTGTTCTCATCTCTAACCTTTCCTCTAGGGTCCTCCAGAGTCAGAAGAGTCACTTCTCTGGTTGATCAGTCCCTCAAGGCCCTTAGAAACCTCTACTTCTGGGGCCTGGGTGGGTTATCTGGTATTAGGATGTGCTGGGAACACTATGTGTTACCTCATTAGAACTTAGCAAGTAAACCAGGGCTTCTCATCTGGTTTGGTTAAGTAACACTACTAACCTTCTGGCCTGGCCTAGGTAGCTGCACATTTATTGCAAAGGAAGCAAACTATTGCCTTTGTTTGCTCCTGTCAGCATTATAAGGGTGAGGTAAGGGTCAACCCTCTCAAAGTAGTTAGAATAGCATCCTGGCAATTTTAAGCTTTCATTCTGGAAGAAAATTTCTATTTGTTTTCTTTATGAGGCTGGTATGCTGGAAGTCTACAACAAACCTAGAATTTTAAAAGACCCATTGCATTAAAAGAATGCATCTTTATGTTATATGAGAGATTCAGGGGCCCAGGAAAATGTCAGCTTGCAATGTGGCTTAAATATTGTATTTCCTTGTTCAAAGGCTCTGGGATGGGAGCAGGGAGGTTGGAGATACAGACTCATTGGTCCTACTCAACAAAGTTTACTGGAACCAAATATATCTAAGAAAAATACATTGGTATGGTGCTTTTTTCCCCACTAGAGCTGCCCTCGATAAAATGTGGGTGTCATTTGAAAAGGGCATCATTTCCAATGAATTCTGAAAGTGTCACATGGAGTATTGATTGATCAGTCTTGCCGACAGCATGACTAGGGCCAGAGTGGAGCTGTCCCTGTGATCCAATTTTCAGACCTCACAGACACCTTCACTCCCTGGCAAATAACATCAGCAAGTGGCAGAATGGAGGGGGCCAAAGGTATGGGTGTGTGTGCAGGAATAATCTGGGAGAAAGGTGGCAAGAATGAATGATTTTGTATCATGGCCAGCTTGTCTAACCAGTACACGTTGAAAGCTGCAAGTATCACACCTTAGATGATTAGAAGTCTGCTTTATTTTCTCTAACAAGCAACATTAAGCCATGAATAAGTCAAAAGCAGGTTCTAATCAATGAAGAATACCAATACCAACATCAATGAAATCATTTTAAGATAATGTTAGTTTCTACATTTGTGTTTGCTTTTGTCCACAAATTCATACAATACAGAGATGGGAAAGAAGTGCCCTCCCAACTGTACTTTCTTTGCAGCACAAACTATAGTTATACCAAATACAGGTGGTCCTCAGAATGACAAACACAGTCTAGGAAAGTGACTTCTAAGTGTGCCACTTGCTTGCTCTAGGATTGCATGTACGAACAGATGCATGGATGAATATGAGCAGGTGGATCTACCATGGCCCATGTCACAAAGAGTTTGGAGGTTGGCTGAGTGGCTTAAAGCAAGGTGTGATCTCCTAGGCAAGGTATGGGCTCTCATTTTTCTATTTATAAAATAAGAGACTAGACAAATGATTTCTAAGTTTCATCCCGGCTCTGGCATAGTATGCTTTTTTTCCCATAGGTTTTACTCAGGGGCAGCAAGATTGAGGCAGAATAGGGGCTTGGGGGGCTCCTGGGTGGCGCAGTTGGTTAAACGTCTGCCTTCAGCTCAGGTCATGATCCCAGGGTCCTGGGATCTAGCCCTGTGTTGGGCTCCCTGCTCAGTGGGGAGTCTGCTTCTCCCCCTCCCCTTGCCTCTCCCCCTGCCTTGTGCTGTCTCTCTTGCTCACTCTGTTTCTTTCTCAAATAAAATCTTAAAAAAAAAAAAAGAATGGGGTTTTGGTTGAGCAGAATGGAGGGGGCTGAGGGCTCACTACTTTCTGTGAAAATAGTTTCCCAGTGTGTGAACTCTGTACTACTGGATGAGAAAAAGAAGCATGAAATTTGCATCTGGGTGGGTCGACTCCAGGGCTCTGGGTTCTCTGGACATCAGGACAGGGACTAATGGTGCTGGAATCCTGACGCCAGAGGAGTAGGGCAAGAAGTACTCAGGAATTACAGGCACTCTCCCTTCTGAGCTGAAGATCCCAAGGGACTTTGCTTTCCTTAGCACTCCTACCTGGGATCCTTGGGGCACATTGTTGTGGGGAACATGGAAGTGTGTTTCTTTCTTCCTTTGCACAAGAGAATAATAGCATGCTATGATTTATCCACTCTAATTCTTATATACTCATTAAACTTTGTTGAGCCTGTTACATTCTGTGCCCATTTTCTCCTTGCTCTTGGGATATTTGTCTATGGTCAGAAGAGACTCTTTTAGTCATAATTGTTTCCTTTTCCCAGTCTGGCAGCTTATGCCCAATCATAGACTGCTGCATTTTGCTTAGAAGACCTCACAGGACTGCTGGGAGGTTAAATGCAGCACAGCATTGAAAGCACCAGATCTTGTATAGGATGATAAGTGTATAACACTTGGTTATTATTTCCAACAGACTGCAAGCACCCTTAGAGACCAGGATTGTGCGTATTCTTCTTTGCATCCTCTTTGCTTAGTACATTGTGGAGCTTGACGGATGCTAGTTCAATAAAGAAATCAGTTCAAGACCTGCCTCCATAGCTGTCATAAGTGACTTGACCATCTGGACTCTTAGAGTAGCTCAGGGAAAAGAATGAGTACTTGTTCTTGGCAAAGAGGATGATAATTTAGACTTCTGGCCATTTTTGTGGACAGTGTGTTCACATAATGGTTAGATCCAATGACTGTAAGTCTCCATTGTAAGAGAATCCAGGTAGAACATTCTGTCCAACTGTTGACTTAATCTTGTTAGAAGGATGCCTAGCTTCAACCTTTGTTCTTTTGCTGGGACATCTGAGCTTTAGTGTTCACTTTTGTTTGTTCTTGCAGCTCAGCTCCCAGATATATGCAGGTCAGTGGACTGGCTCACCTGGCCTCCTGCCACACCCCCGTGAAGACCTTTGCCTTTGGTCAGCACTTTCCTCAGAAGGAGGTGGGCTCACCATCAGTCCGTGTATGTCCAGTGGTAATTGGGACAATCATTCTGCCACAGGGTTGAGTGACACCTATTCTAGTACCATTTTAGATGATGAAACTGGAGGACTACTTTATAAAGTGGCCAGTCCAACCAGAGGAAGGATGAAAAAAAAATCAAATAATTATTATTCTAGGTGGGGAAGTCAGAACTGGAACTGAATGATGTCAGGTATTTTGCCTATTTATCCAATGCTCCATCATTACTTTTTAGTTTTATGGATTAAACAAGATTTTATCTGTTTGAGCGGAAAAATACTAAAGTATGAAGAAATTCAGTAGTTCTTGTTTCCAATTGGTTAATGGAATTATGGAGCCTGGAATCCAGATCATTTGACCCAGAGTCTTTCTATTGCACCACACAATCTCAAGATATCTAGTCATTCCTGTTTTATGGCTGGTTTGCTGGCTGCCCACTGCTAAAAAGCTTTCTACTGATTATGAGGGAAAAAATTCAGCTACTTTCAAAACCATTTTACTAAAACAAATAGCCCAGTTCCCTATCTCTGTTCCATAGGTGACTTATCAGTTAAGAAAATCAAAATATGAAACTTTCATTATATGTTACATCCCAAATAATTTCAAAGGCAAATTATTGGTCCACTTTTTCTAAGGTTTTATGTTTATGTTTTCTAGAAACATTACATAGGCAAACTGAAAGAACATTTGGATAAGAGAAAAAATGATTATAATCTCATAATTCCTACCTGATATTATTACTGGCATATATTTTTATTTTTTTAAAGATTTATTTATTTGAGAGGGAGAGAGAGAGTGAGTGGGGGGAGGGACAGAGGGACAGAATATCTAAGCAGATTCCCACTGAATGAGGAGCCAACTGGGGGCACGATCTCATGACTTGAGCCGAAACCAAGAGTCGTGTGCTCAACCGACTGAACCACCCAAGTGCCCCTATTACTGGTATTTAGAGAATTTCTTTTTAGTGTATTTTCTCCATGCCCATTCCTCTCCATCTAATTATAATTACATTGTTGATGTTATTTGGTAGTCCCCTCCACCTAATTTTATAGTAGAGGAATTTCCCCTTATTACATATTCTTCATAGTCATCCATGCTTTATAATGATGTATTACATTGAGTATACCTCAGCTTAATCATTCCATATTTTTGATATTTAGACTATTTTCTCTTTTTCTGTGCTCTTTTCATGTATCACTGCTGTGGATCTCTTCAAACATAAGTACTTTTTCATTATTTAAAATTATTTCTTTTTTAAAAAAAGATTTATTTATTTATTTATTTTAGAAAGAGAGAGATCGAGTGAGCAGGGGTGGGGAAGGGCAGAGGGAGAGGGAGAAGGAGAGAGAGTCTCAAGCAGACTCCCTGCTGAGTGTGGAGCCTGATTATTATTAAATTAATTATTAAATTAAAAGACACCAAAAGTTGGTAATACTTATATGATTAAATAAGCAGATAGAAGCATAGGAAACTAGCTTATATTGCTCAAGCTAAGTCTCTTGGACAACTGATGTTTTCAAGTGCAGTGTGAATTTCTTTGGTGGACAGTGGGATTAAAATGGGGCTACTGAAGGTCCATTCCATATACTTACAGAAATTTCTAGAATACAGAGGCTGGATAACAGGCATTTGAAGTAGTCTTACCCTCCAGTGTGTCTTTTTAGGAGATTTTGCTTGTGTAAGAGTGATTTGTTTATTTCAAGCAAAACAAATTATTATTATTTTTTAGAGAATATATTTGTGAATAAAATGTGACACCGGGTATCCAGTGTCCAGATCAATGCAATATTTTACTCATAAGACAACGCAGTCATTTTTCCATCTAACCTATCAGGAGATAAAGGATTCCTTTCACTGAAGACTCCAAAGAAGTGAGGAACCGTGGGATCCATAGGTGTGATACGTAGATCCTGTCTGGGATGGCTTGGAAGTAATTACTGCTAAGCATAGTCATGTGGTCTGCTTATAAGACACTAGCTATTGTTCCAATGATTTCTATTGTTACACTTATATTTGGTAGAAGTGTGGTGTTTATAAGGATTTTGCACTTTCTCTCTCTCCCTTGAAGATAGGGATTTGCTTCATAGGCCCTCTCTAACCTTGCTCTGCTGATTAAAAAGCTTAAGGACCACACAGATTTCATGGCTTCTGAATGCTCCTTTATGAAATTCCAGGAAGGATGAGTGTGCTGAAAAAAAATTCTGTTTTTCTAGAAGAGAAACTGGTACAATCAGAATGACTCAGAATTTAATTATAAATGATTCAAAGCAATTGAATATTGCTTATTCAAAGCCCCGGGTGAGGAGGAACTCCTTTGTTTTCGGCAATAAGGTGCTTGTAATGGGATGTGGCAGCAAACAGACGACAGGGAAAAAGTATATTAGTTCTCCTAACCCCCTTCTCTTTGCTTTTTCTGTGTTGGATTTAAGAACTATCTCAAATAAAAGGTAAGGGAAAGGAAGGACTCACAGGCAAAGCAAGAGTATGTGAGGGATGGGTATTTCAGAGAGTTTGGGACAAATAAAAAAAACAGGGAAAAGGAAAGAAAAGAAAGGCAGACTCGACTGACCAACAGGAGCTAGGCACATTCATGACTGGTAAATTGGGCTCCTGCATGCTCTAATTCCTGCTGCACCCCAGACTGCTAACACGCCTTGATAAAAAGGAGAAAAGAAAGGAGGGGAAAAAAAATCCATGCAGGAGGTTGTGAGTGCACACAGAATCTGTTCCGAGCTCCCTCCACAGGCAGACATGGATCAATAAATCAATAGGGAATGTTCACTGGCTGTAAAATGGGTAGAGAATCCAGTGTCAGGCTGCTCCAAGATGGATGGACAGTGGGCTTGCTGTCTGCTGAAAGGCCAGAGGTGACTATCACCTTGAGATGAGATCAGTGACCAACAGCCTAACAGCCCTTTGAACTCAGAGTCTATGATTGAGGACCCGGGCATGGCTTAAAACAGTCCCAGTGCGACCCATGGTGACATGCCCTCCGCTTTGTGCATCACCCCCCAACACTCACACCTCTTGGCGGGGCCGACGGTTTGCCATACGGGGCCTGGCTGCTGTCTACCCCTGGCCTGCTGTGCCCTGTCATTGAAGTAAAGGCTACAGGAGACTGAATCAGAAATTACTAGATGCCCTAGTGGTAGGAAGCATCGATTGGAAAGGGTAGGGATTTTCTGCACAACAGTTGGATTTTCCCTTTTATATAAAGGGGGTTTAACATAATACAGGCGGTGCTTTCCCTGCATAGCACTGTATGTTAACCCTTGCTTTCGTGGACTTAACCTGAGGCTGCCGCAGGGGTGGCTGTAGTTGGTCTTTCTGAAATTCAGAAAAGTGCTTTCTATTTGAAGGGCGGTTAGGTCAGGCCAGCCTGGCTGTGTGGGGGCTCTCCGGGAGCGGTGGGTGGCTTCTCTTCAGCTGCGACTCTGCCAGCAGGCTGCAGCATGACTGGGTTTCCACACGGAGCGGGGACAGCCTTGCTCGGGAGTCCCTGCTACTGTGACTGGCAGGGGATGGTGTACTCCTTGTCCTCTCTGTGACCCCAACTTATTTTCACTTTTGAGGATTCAGAGCTCCTAACCTCTTCTAACAGAGACCAAGTGCTCACTTTGGGTTCAAACGCTGCACCATCCATTTCCTGCTTACTTCTCAGGATGTGGCTCTGACACAAATAGCTCATCCAAGAAAAAATGTAAAAAGCCCAAAAATTCTGGGTGATATTTCAGCTTATCATTTAGATAATTTACCAATATCTGGCCACAGGTACAGTGTACATACCTTATTCATTTCTTCGTTCTTTTATTCAATAAATGCGTTTTGATTTCCGGCTGCTTGCTATTCCTACTAATGTGCTAGGCAACTGGTAAAAAGATCAAGAAAATATGATCCTAGCCTTTGAGGAGTAGGAATCCCTGAAAATGATTTATAAAACTTATATTCCTAGTGTGTCTAGAAGATCTTACTTATTTTTATAAAAATAATTTTTTTTAATCTTTAAGGTTTTCTTATCAATGTTTCTGGATAAACAGAAAAGGCAAATTTTTTTTGCAATAGGTAAAAAAAGTAAAAAGGTATATTCGATACATAATTAAATGAAAGCTGTATGATATCATGGGAAATGCATTGGAGAGGATTCACTCACTCACTCATTCATTCTACAAATGTGTATTGACTATTCTGTGCCTGGCAAGCTGCTGATATTGGATAGTTCTGGTGGAGAGTAGACATTCAACACAGAGTCCTACAAATAAATATACAAAGGTATAGAGTACTGTGAGGGTGAGGGTGAGTAGGAGGAAGATCTAATTTTGATATGCGGGAGGACAGGGGGAGGTCATCAAGGGCTTTGAGAGCAAAGGAGGAGATGGAGTCAGGGTGGAGAAAAGTGGGATATGGACTGGGCCTCACGTCCTGGTCCTGCCACCAACCAGATGTGTGACTGCAGGCAAGACTGTGTTTCCGGCCCTGTGATTCCCCATCTGTCCGATGAGGGGGTTAGGCTTGTTAATTTACACAAAACTTTTTGGCTCTGAACTAGTATGATTCCTTAAAAGAGTCCATTGACATGAAGGCTACATCTATTACAAATGGCATTCTCAAGGGTGGTTCAGATAAAAGAATACAGAGTTGTTGCTGTACAACCTCCATGGCACCAGTCATATGGGAAAGTTAGTGCTTTTTTACCATAGCTCCTTACTATGGCCTTAAAAATGTTGGTCTTAGTCCTGGTCCAAACAACTCATGAGGCCATCGAGAAAGACTGGAGTAGATTAGACTGAATATGATGACCCATACTTCAATTTCTGGTTTAAAAAAATGGAAAAAAAATAGGCAATAGGCTGCATTTAGAAATACTAACAGGTTTCTCATTTTTCAATACCTATGTGCCAGATATTGAGCTTAGTAGGTGAGAGAGGGAAAGATGTCAGACTAGGATTCTTTCCTCATGAAACTAATTTAACTGAATTTAGAAAAAAAGAAGATGTATTTAAAAATTTAAATAATTGTAGATATTTGATCCATGTACACTAAATATAGAGCTGATCCATATACAGATTTACATAAAGATGTTAGAGCCTTGTTGCTTTGTGTCATTCCATTATGGTTGCTCATCTCTCCTTCCTCTTATGTAGATGGAGACACACTGGCTCAACTTCAGATCTTGGCGTGCAATATTCTTAGTCTGTTCATTGGTATGAAATGTTGGCTTACTTTCCTAACTAAAATCTTAGTCTCCAGATCTTAAAAAGATGTCTTGGGGACAGGAACAGCTACTCCACATTGGTCAGGGAAGCAGGAAGATGGGAGCACACAGGTGGAGTACACATATGTTAGAAATTGCTGGAAAAATACCATTTGAACTCGTATCTGTCTCTCTTGGTTTCTTCCAAATCCAGATGATACAAGGTGTCACACACTCCAAATAACTCCCAGTCACGACCAATATTAAAGGTGGTGACCTGGGAACCTACAGTCCCCAGGATATGATGATATTAGGAGGCCTACACAGGGATCTCTTGAGAATGGTGATAAATGGAGTCACCTTGAAGTGTGTCCCGAATGGCTTTGTTGGGGCTGCCGGTGTATCTGGGAAGCCCTTTAAACATTGCCTCCTTTTAATCTGGGCTGTCTTTGATGCTGGGTATGTTGCTAGAGTTATTCTACCAAACACAGACTTTTCGATCGATTTTTCTTTTTAGTTGTAGCTGATTTAGAAACTGCTTTTTAGGTCTATGTGGGTAACCTGAGAGTTGCAGATGCCCCTGGCAAGGAGGCTCCTGAATTATCACATAATTATCTGGAAAGCCTTCACCTCTCGGCCTTGCTGGTGCTTCCTTTTCTTGCAATCACCCCAGAAAAGCCTACCACTTCAGAGTTCAGGCTTTGGCTTTATGGAATCTTGGGCTCAAATCCCAATTCCCCACTTACTAGCTCCTGTGGAAGTTAATTTTTATCTTTCTAAATCTCAATTTCCTTACCTAGAAAATGGATTGTTAGAATTTAATGAGATGATGACTTTAAAGATCTTGGAAAATAGGAAATACTCAAGAAATGTTAACTCTTGTCCATAATAACAAAAACAACAATTTGAGTTTAACCTAACATCTAGTCTAACCCTAGCTGTCATTAGATTTGAGATCTACTGAATCCAAGATCTGAGAATGGTGCATGCCTCACACATCCCTCCCAAGACCAGTCTGGACACTTGGGTAAAACATAAGGATTCTCTCTCATCTTGAGCCTCTGTCAGTCTGCACACTCTGATCTCTGGCTTGACCCTTCCTCAGCATTTTGCTAGTGAGTCACTCCAGTGCCTTCTTTTACTTCATCACGTTCTATTGTCTTTGCTTAAACATATTCCTGGTTGCTACATTCTTCATCCCTCCTGGGTCCCACTGTCATATATTATTACTGATTTCTCTTGAGGCTCCTGGAAGGCAGAGGAGAATAAGATCCAACAAGTGATGCTGTTCCCCATTTCGAGTGAGACCACCATTCTTAGTATGTCCAGCCAGTCCTCCTAGGGGTGTCTCTTTACCATTTTCTCAAAAACACATTCTCCCCCATGGTCCTGCTCAAGGGCTTATGCATGAGACACTGTCACCCCAAATCACCAAAGGCATGATTGGAGTTTAAAAGCAGATCCAACTTCCTATTGGTCAGCCCCTCCCACCTCACCTGAACCTTGAACAGGTTTTGCCTGCCTATCTCAACAACAGCCCTCCCTGTGTCCCGAACCCACCATGACTTTCTATGGCTTGTCAAGCATTTCCCAGCCCTGGTCCCTTTGTGCTAAGGGACCTGGGTTCCATGGCATTAACAGAACGAGTTGCTGAGTTGTGTGAGCCTGACCCAGTGCTAAATCTAGCTGTCAGACCCTTTATTCATCTTGTTTCTCTGAGACCCTTTCCACACTGGTGTTTCAGATGCCTTCCTTTTTGCTCCATCCTCAGTCCCTCCTTGCAAGGCTGGAGACTTCCTAACTCCTTTACAACAAAACCAAGGATTATCTGATGGCATGTGAACTCACAGTTGCCACTTCTATCTTAGCACATCACCCCTCTCATCTTTATTTGAGACTCAGAGAGAGGTGTTATCCCTTTTTTCTGCCTTACTCTGGATCCCCTCCCCACTCACTCCTGGGAGACCCATCTCAGTCATCCCCCATCTCTTTCATCTTCAGTCTTCCTGTCCCCATTGTCTGATTCTTTTCTACCTTCAGATCTTAACAGCACTCCCTTCAAAAAATTGGAAAATCAAAAATATCCACCCCCTCACCAAAAAACCCCCCAAAGTCCTTTGAGGACCTTTCTGCCTCTATAGACTTCCTTTCAAAATCCTCTCCCCCCGCACAATATGCTCTGGTTCTTTATTTTAACCTGATTTTACCTCCGTGGCGGGGGGTGGGGGGTGGGTGGGTGGGTGGGGGAAGCCTCCTGTTGATTCTTTCTTCAGAGCCTTTATATCCGTCTTTGCTATTTCTGTCCCCCTCCCCCCACCCCTCCGGTTCAGATGTCTATCACCTCAAACCTGGGATATTACCTGGGTTTTCTAATCATTTTCTTCAATCCAAGGCCACGCTACAACTAATTGGTGAGTAAATCTTTGTAAAACAGCACTTTGACCATGTCATATCTCTGCCAACAAAATGATAGCTCGCTACCACCCACAGGACAAAGTCTAAACTCCTGCTCTTCCACAGGGAGAACCACAACAAACCCTTTTTCCGATCTCTTTTCTTTTAAAGACCCACATCTACTCCAACTAATTATCACTGAAACTCACCTCTTACATCCCAGTGTTACTGCAATTAGTCTTGTCTCCTTTTTGAAATGAATTTTCCTTCTTGTTTACTTACTTAAAGTACACATGCCCTTCTAGACCTGTCTCTGGAAATACTTCTTCAAGCTCTTTCCTGATTTTACCATCTAGCCATAAACCTTCTCTCTTACCATTATACTTTGTGTCTCTAGAGCTATCCTCCTCCTCCAAGAAAAAGGGAGGTTTTATTCACTTTATCAGGGTTTTTAGGTAAAATTTTAGGTAAATATATTTGGGCTAAAAATTCACTTATTTTACTATGTGCATCTAGACTCAGAGCATTTCCTCTCCATCTATTACCTTAAATATTTTTTTTGCATACAAAAAACACTATTAGAAGAGATCCTAGAAATACAGATTGGTAAACACAAAAAGTCTTGCAGTACAGACTGTTGTAAATATTTTGGTGTATAACTTTCAGTCTTTTTTCATGACCCACATTCTTATTTGTTTATCAAATATTTCTAACCATCCATATGCGGATCACTAGGGATAGAATGACAGATCAGACAGACATGATATCTGCCAGGTTGAGCTGATATTCTAGTATATATAGTATATAAAAATATGTATAAAATATATAAACGCAAGAGGCACATATATATACATACGCATACAAATACATAAGATTACATAAACATATGTATATACATATACATGTATTTATAAAAGTGGGATCATATTGCACATTCTGTTTCATAACTTTCTTTTTGTAATGATATATCATTAACATCTCAGTATCAGTAAGTATACATGACTTTTTTTTTCTTACCATCTTAACCATTTTTTAAAAATTTGAGAGAGAGAGAAAGAGAGCCAAGGGGATAGGGACAGAGGGAGAGGGAGAGAGAGAATCTGGAACAGACTCCCTGTTGAGTGCGATGCCCGATGTGGGGCTTGATCCCAGGACCCTGAGATCATATCAGGAGTTGGATGCTTACCCGACTGAGCCACCCAGGTGCCCCCCATCTTAACCAGTTTTAAATGTGCAGTACAGTAATGATAATTATATGCATTTTGTTGTGCAATAGATTTCTAGAACTTTTTCCTCTTGCAGAACTGAAACTCTGTACCCACTGAAAAGCATATCCCCTATCCCCTCCCCCAAGCTCCTGGCACCTACCATTCTACTTTCTGTTTATAAGAGATTGTCTATTTTAGATACCTCACTTAAGAGGAATGATGCAGTCTTTATCTTTTTGTGACTGGTTTATTTCACTTAGCATAATGTCTTCAGAATTCATCCATGTGGAAGCCTTCTTTTTACAGGAGGACAATATTCCATTGTATGTATATCCCACATTTTCTTTATCTATTCATCTGTCAATGGAATTTTAGATTACTTCTACCTCTTGGGTATTGTGATTAGTGCTGCAATGAACATGGGTGTGCAAGTATCTCTTCAAGATCCTGGTTTCATTTCTTTTGGATATATATAAGAATTGGGATTGCTGATCATATGGTAATTCTATTTTTAATTTTTTGAGGAACCTCATACTATTTTCCATGGTGGCTACACCATTTTCATTCTCATCAACAGTGCACAAGGGTTCTGATTTCTCTGCTTTCTTGGCAGCACTTATTATTTTCTGGGTTTTGTTTTATTTTCTTTTGTTTGATAGTGGCCATCCAAATGGGTATGAGGTGACATCTCACTGTGGTTTTGACTTCATTTTCTTGGTGATTAGTGATGTTGAGCATCTTTTCATATGCTTGTTGGCCATTTGTATATCTACTTTTCTTCAGAGCCCTTATATCCATCTTTGTTATTTCTACTCCTCCCCTCCCCCCGGTTCAGGTCTCTATCACCTCAAACCTGGGATATTCTTAGAGAAATGCTATTCAGATATGATCTGTTTTTTTGTTTTTGAGTTGTAAGAGTTCTTAATATATTCTTGATATTAACCCTTTATCAGATACATAGTTTGGAAATATTTTATTCCATTCTCTAGGTTTTCTTTACATTTTGTTGATTGTTTCCTCTCTGCACAGAAGTTTGTAAATTTGATGTAGTCTCATTTGTCTATTTTTGCTTTATTACCTATGCTTTTGGTGTTATAGCCAAGAAACATTGCCAAATCCAATGTCATGAAGCATTTTCCCTAGGAGTTCTATAGTTTCAGGTCTAATGTTTTGGTCTTTAATCCATTTTGAGTTAATTTTTGTGTATGGTATAAGGTAAGGGTCCAACTTTATTTTTTGCATGTGGATATCCAGTTTTCCTATCACCATTTGTTGAAGAGATTATCCTTTCCCCATTGTGCAGCATTGGTACTCTTGCCAGAGATCATTTCACAATATATGTGAGGATCTATTTCTAAGATCTCCTGTTTTCCACTTATTTATATGTTTTTATTTACATCAGTACTGTACTGTTTTGATTATTGTGGCTTTAGAATATGTTTTAAATCAGGAAGTGTCAGGCCTCTAGCTTTATTTTTCTTTCTCAGGATTGTTTTGGCTATTCAGGGTCCTTTGAGATATCATATAAGTTTTGAGATTCCACCCCCGCCAACTGCAAAAAATGCCATTGGGATTTTGGTAGGTATTGCATTGAATCCATAGATTGTTTTGAGTAGTATGGATATTTTAACAATATGTATTCTAATCCATGAATATATGATGTCTTTGCATTTATTTTGTATTCTTTAATTTCTTTTAGGAATTTTTTGTGGTTTTGGAATATAAATCTTTTACCTCTTTGATTAAGTTTATTTCTAAGTATTTTATTCCTTTTAGTGCTGCTGTAAATGGGATTCTTTTCTTAATTTCTGTTTCAAATTGTTCATTTTTAGTGTATAAAAATGCAAGTGATTTTTGTGTATGGATTTTGAATCTTGCTACTTTGCTGGATTCATTTTTTTATTTCTAATAGTTATTTTTATGGTATCTTTAGGGTTTTCTACATATAAGATCATGTCATTTATGAACAAGGGTAATTTTCCTTGTTATTTCCAATCCAGATTGCTTAACTTCTCTAAGACTTCCAGTACTATGTTGAATAGAAGTGGTGATATTGGGTATCATTGCCTTCTTCTTATCTTAGAGGGAAAACTTTCTGTTTTTCATCATTGAGTATGACATTAGCTGTGGGCTTTTCATATATGGCCTTTATTATGTTGAGGTAATTTTCTTCTATTCCTAGTTTGTTGTTGTTGTTGTTTTTTAAATCATGAATGGGTGTTGAATTTTGTCAAATGCTTTTTCTGCATCAAATGAGATAATTGTGTGGACTTTTTCCTTCATTCTGTTAATGTGTTTTACATTTATTGATTTATGTATGTTAAATTATTTTTGCATCCCAGGGATAAATTCCTCTTAGTATGCCATTAATTTGGTTTTGCTGAGTTTTTTCTTTTTTTGCATATATGTACATCAGGGATTTTGGCCTGTAATTTTCTTTTCTGGTGGTGTCCTTATCTGGCTTTGGTATCAGGGTAATGCTGGGCCTGTAAAATAAGTTCAGGAGTATTCCCTATTCTTCATTTTTTTTGGAAGAGTTTGAGAGGATTGGTATTAATTCTTTGTTTGCTAGAATTCACCAGTGAAGCCATCAAGTCCTGGGCTTTTATTTGTTGGAAGATTTTTAATTATTGAGTCAATCTCCTTACTAATTATTGTTCTGTTCAGATTTTCTGTTTCTTCATAATTCAGCGTTGAAAGGTTGTATGTTTCTAAGAACTAATCCATTTCTTTTAGATTGTCCACAGTAGTCTCTTATAATTCTTTTTATTTCTGTGGCATCACTTAAAATGTTTCCTCTTTCATTTCTGCATTTTGTTATTTACATCTCCTTTTTTCTTAGGTAGTCTAGCTAAGAGTTTCTCAGTTTTGTTAAGTTTCTTGTTTGTTTGTTTTAGTAGGCTCCAGGCCCAGTGTGGAGCCCAGTATGGATCCTGAACTCACAACCTTGAGATCAAGACTTGAGCTGAGATCAAATGTCAGATGCTTAACTGACTGAGCCACCCAGGCACCCCAATTTTTTTGAGCTTTAAAGAAACAACTTTTAGGTTTGTTGATTTTTTTCCTATTGTTTTTCTGTTTTCTATTTCAGTTATTTCTGCTCTAATCTTTATTATTTCCTTCCATCTGCTAACTTTGGGTTTAGTTTGTTCTTCTTTTGTTAGGTCCTTGAGATATAAACACATCATCTTTTTTAATGACAGCAGAATATTCTATCATGGGGATATACCACAATTTATTTATCAAATTTTCTATTGATTTGGAATGTTTGTTTGTTTGTTTATTTATTTATTTATTTATTTATTTATTTATTTATTTATTTATATTATGTTCAATTAGCCAACATATAATATATCATTAGTTTTTGATGTAGTGTTCAACAATTCCTTAGTTGTGTATAACACCCAGTGCCCATCACCTCATTTGCCCTCCTTAATACCCATCACCTGGTTACCCCATCCTCCCACCCCCTTCCTTCTGTAACCCACAGTTTGTTTCCCAGAGTCCAGAGTCTTTCATGGTTTGTCTCCCTCTCTGATTTCTTCCCATTCGGTTTTCCCTTCCTTCCCCTGTGGTCCTCCACATATTCCTTATATTCCACATGAGTGAAACCACATGATAATTGTCTTTCTCTACTTGACTTATTTCACTTAGCATAATCCCCTCCAGTTCCATCCATGTCGATGCAAATGGTGGGTATTCATCCTTTCTGATGGCTGAGTAATATTCCATTGTATATATGAACCACATCTTTATCTATTCATCTGTTGAAGGGCATCTTGGCTCTTTCCACAGTTTGGCTATTGTGGACACTGCTGCTATGAACATTGGGGTGCATGTGCCCCCTCTTTTCACTACATCTGTATCTTTGGGGTAAATACCTAGTAGTACAATTGCTGGGTCGTAGGGTAGCTCTATTTTTAATGTCTTGAGGAACCTCCATACTGTTTTCCAGAGTGGTTGTACCAGCTTGCATTCCCACCAACAGTGTAAGAGGGTTCCCCTTTCTCCACATCCTTGTCAACACTTGTTTCCTGTCTTGTTAATTTTAGCCATTCTAACTGGTGGAATGTTTATTTAAATGCTAAAAATATGGACAAACAGGGCTTCAGAAATGACTTTTCTCAACAGCTAAAACAAATTTTATTTTCTTAGCTGAATATGCTGGGAGCTGTGCTCCAGAAGATGGCTTGGTTCTGATTGTTTGGGGTCTTGAAGTTGCCTTTTAGCTACCTAGACATCTGTGATAGAGTAAAACCGAAGCCCAGTCACTCAAATGCTCCCAGTATACCCCATAAAAGGCAACACTGAATTACATGTCAGGAAGCACTTACTGTTTTGAGTGGAAAAGTGGGAGTAGCTAACATGGAATTTACAGGGTTTTATTTTCTTTTTCTTTTTTGGAGTGATGAAGGGATAGCTGTTGTTCCCCTCACTTCTTCACAAACAAGGATCTGCCTTCAAGTAAGTGAGGTATAAATGTGGCTTCATGCCCATGAAGGCTCATATTAGCCATCTTGTATTGAGTGCCCACTACATGTCAGGCATGATACTGGATACTGCAAAGGACACACAGGTGAAAGAGACATGGGCCTAACTCTCCAAGAACTTGTGATCTACTAAGGGAGTTGATTTGGATAAATAGAAATAAATGCTGAATAGATCACCAGTACCATAATGGAAGGTGCAAAAAAGAAGTGGAAGTCAGAGGGAGAGAAATTACTTTCTACAGAATGGATCAGGGACAACATCATGGAGGAGGTCAGAATTAAGCTGGGCTTGAGGGATTTGTATTGATAGGTACAGGGAGGAAAACACCTTCCACATAAATGGAGTAGTAAAATCAAAGGCACAGGAGTGGGAAAGTTGGGGGTTTGGATATGGCATATTTGGAGAATGTGAAGAAGAATCTAAAATGTCAGGTCAGTAGATCACATTTTTGAGTGTGTGGCAGAGATAGCTAGCTATCTACCTAAATTGTTTTGCTCACCTCCCTTTTCATAATACAAAACTGGCCTTATGAAGTGGCTGGGAAATCAAACAATACAAATCCTGGTCCCCCACCCCCCCAACTCCCCTACCTATCTAGGTGGGGCCATATGACTAGTTCTCACATATAGAATGTGAATAAAAGGAATGTATGTATCACTTTCAGGTTGAGATGTTAAAAATTGAGAATGTGTCTTACCCATTCTATCTCTTACTGTCTACTAACTGAATGTCAGTGCCATGCAGCTTGGAAACTACATGTTGAAGATGGCAGAGCCACTGGCAGCTTGGGTCCCTGAATGATTGCATAGAGCACAGCACCCACATATTCCACCCTCTTCCTACCTGGACCCGCATTGGATGATTACATAATCAAGAAATAAGTTTCTGCAGAATTAATCCACTAAAACGTGGGATTTGTATGTCCCAGATGTTCGCCTACCTTACATAATACAGGACATATAAAGAAGTAATGGGAGTGGGAGAGTCGAGAGGATGTAGTTTGAAGGTAGATTGGTGCTTTGCATCATATGTCTTCATTACCGTAAGAACTACAGATATGAGGATAAAGGATTTGTATCCTCTATGTAATATTGAGCATGTATAATGATAAACAGATATCTTGATGGCTCACTTTGAACTGATTTTATAGCCAGAGCTAGAAAATAAAGTTGGAGCTGCTTTTGATAAGTTTCTCCTCTTCATGGAAAGAAAGTGTTAATGTTAGGACTTTTCATTTCACATAGCATTTTCATACACATGACTTTCTTCTTTTGCACAGCCCTCTGAAGTGATGGTATTTACATCTTATTGATTTGGGGCTCAGAGAGATTTAGTGAGTTGCCCAAGACCACATTGCTCCAAGATTCAAACCCAGGTTTTCTGAATCCTAGGTTTGTGGTACCCATAAAGAAAAAGCAAGCTGAAGAACCCTATCCCAGCCAGTGTCTCCTTTGCAAATATGAAAGAAAGGCTGAAGGCATTCCTGGCTCAGGCCACACTGATCAATGGAGGCCTTTGGAGTAGGTCAGAGCCTCAGTCTATACTTTTAGGTATAAAAGAAAATGTCTACTTCTTAATTTTCCTGAACTCAAATGAAATCAGACTCAGAACTTCCATCTTGATAGGCTGCTGGGAAATTCAGCATTAATCATTCCTGGATCTCTCCTCTCTCTAGGTAACCCAGGAGACTATGTGGTATGCAGAAAACAGGACCAGGGTCTTTTACATCAGTTCATCCTCATTGCCACTGAGCTCCTCAGTGGGAAAGCCTTAATATCAGATGGCTCTCTTCTTTACTGCTGCATTTGGGGTATCCATCTTTGTGGTTTCACCTCATTAAATGTATCTTCAAGACCACTGAGATCTTGCTACCTTCCTTGGATGCTCTCCCGTAGAGTGTGGGTCTCTGTTCTTCCTCCCCAGCATTTTTCTCAGGGGAAATCTCCCTCTCTCTTCTTTGTATATCCTCAAGGTCTCAGTGCACTATCACTTTAATGAGTTGAGGATTTTTGCCATAGAACGAAAGAGCCATTGTCTTCCTGCATTTTGGCATTTTGCAAAAGTCCCTGAGGCAAGGATTGCTAAGGAGCAGGCATATTCTCTGGAACAGGAGGACCTGAGTATATAGGTTAAGCACGGTTAAATTGGCTTAATACAAAATATGATTCAGTCCAAGTTATCTATCATTGCATGGGGAGAACCAATCATTCAATAAATACTGAACACCTTCCTTTTGTCAGGCTCTGATCCAAGCAGTGGAGAGATTATGGTGGCATGAAACTTCTAGTAGGATAACCTCTGATAATTATAAGTGTTATAAAGGATAAAAAAATAATAAAGAGGAAGTGAGGGGTTGTGGAACAGAGAGGTGTCTCTAAAGAGATGATGTTTGAGCTGAGACCTGAATCATGAAACCTTTATGATAATCATGAGACCAGGCCATGCAAAGGTCTGTGGGTGTAATGTATTCCAGGCAGTGGCCACACAGGTACTAAGGCCCTCAGGCTATGGAAAGAAATCTGGATTTTATTCCTGTTCTGTGAGAAGCATTGGGAGATTTATGGGAAATGGATTAAAGGCTACACTTAGAGCTGTATCAGTCTCTACCTCTCAAGAATTTAGGATTTAACTGGAGAGGCAAAACCTATATACAATAATAATATAGTTAGGTTTGCCTTAGAATTTTTGATGAGCTCTCTTTCCTATCATATTTGAATCTGAAAACAACCTTGTGAACTGAGCAGGACAGATAAGGAAACTATAAATTATTTATACAAGTAAGTCCTTGATTCTTGTCTTCTTCTTCTTCTTACATGACTGCCTTGGGTACTTCTATTGATTCATGAGGAAGCTGATCCTGTCTGGCCCCTGCCCCAGGTTGAGTTATTCCCTAGCCCCACTTCAGGATGCCTCTTTGCATTGCATATACTTGTATTACTACATGCATCTTACATCTATTTTTTAAAAAGATTTTATTTATTTATTTGAGAGAGAGAGTGAGAGAGAGAGCACAAGCCCGGTGGGGGGAGAGGCAGAGGGAGAAGCAGACTCCCCACTGAGCACAGAGCCCAATGCGGAGCTCGATCCCAGGACCCTGGGAACATGACCTGAGCCGAAGGCAGATGCTTAACCGACTGAGCCATCCAGCTGCCCACATTTTGCATCTATTTGATGGTGTAAGTTCTTATAACAGTGAACACCTTGTGTTCAGAGACTATGCTTTAGTCTTCCCCTGTGCCCTGGGTAAACAAAATGATCATTTAAGCCTATGTGTGTTGAATGAGTGAATATCAGCTATATGGTACTGACTTGTGAAAGGAAGACAAGATGGGCATGGGCTAGTGAGGTATAGGAGACCCTCATGGACAAAGGGACTGGGGTTTGCCCCTGGAGATGGGAGGAGAGCACTCCAGGAAGGAGGCCCAGGTAAGTAGAGGCACTTCTTAGATCCTGTACCCACTGAGCATAGTGTGTGTGAACAGGGCAGATGAGACATAATGTGAGAAGAGTGTGCCTGAGGGGACAGTTCTGCCCAGAAACTGGGGTGTTGTGGCTGGAGAGGGAGCTGGGCCTACATGCCAGGCTGTACAGTGAGAATTTATTGGGTAGATAGGGGAGCCAATCAGGGTTTCTAAGTTGGGGCTATCATATGAGAAACTGGTGTTTTAGGGAGCTTGAGCTGACCTTTGAGGGCCTCAAGAACAAAATAAAGAAGCCAGTATGTGTGAGAGAAGCCAGGAGGGATTTTTCACAATTTGGGCTTCAGGTAGTAAGTTCTTGGGAGAAGGTGGTGGGGATGGGAAGTGAAGGTGCAGAGAAGTGACGGAGCATTGGGTGGGCTCCCACACCAAAGGGAGACTTCACTGACACTGAGGAAGGTGGTTTGACTTACCTGTGGATTCAGATCCTGGTTCTGCCACTCATTGGGCTGTTTTGAGGGTTGAGAGAAATAACATATTTAAAGTGTCTGAATGAAGTGTGTCAAGCAAGTGGCATCTATTGACTATCACCAGGAGTAGAAATCTGAGCACTTCTGGCCTCTGTATCTTGGTATTGGAGTTGTCAAGGAAAACACAATATATTCAAGCACTGTATGGAACAACGCTTTGCTCAGTCAGGGAAGAGACAGAAAGATCAGCTTCAGTGGTGGGTATTGGTGCCCCATGGTGAGCAGGTCCCTCCTAGTAGCCAGTGCAGGGCCAATGGCCTGCATGAACTTCTCTTGTGGCTGCAGCAGAAGGACCCTGTCCCATTCCTGTGGGAGGCATATACAGTAGTGGGATGACCAGGTGCTATGTAACACACATGCTTAAGCAGAAGAAAGAACACACATTGAGCTTGAACAGGGAAATGTGTTCCCATACAATGTGATAAGTCCAGCACAGGCTGTGAGGGTTCCTTATCTCTTGGTAAGGAGTGCTCCAGACCGATTGCCTTTCCTAACAAAGTGAGCCATCAGTACACATCTAGGGATAGGTTGGAGTGGTGGTTAATAGCATGGACTTTGAGGGGCCCCTGGTGGCTCAGTTGGTTGAGGGTCTGACTCTTGATTTTGGCTCTGATCATGATCTCAGAGTCATGAGATTGAGCCATGTCTTGGGCTCCGTGCTCAGCAGGGAGTCTGCCCGAGATTCTCTCTCTCCCTCTCCCTCTGTCCCTCTCCACCCTGTCTCTCTGTCTCTCTCTGTAAAATAAATAAATCTTAAAAAAAAATAGCATAGACTTTGAAGTCAGACTTGGGATTGAGTCTAATTTGTTAAGCTTCATAAGAATAGAAGTTGTGTCTGCCTTGTTTATTATGACTCTCCAAGAAGTCCTAACCCCGGTGCCTAGATGGTGATGCATAATTAACCCTGGCTACATTGCTTACTAACTTCATGTCTTTAGGGCAAAGTACTTAATCTCAACGCTCATCTTTAAAATGGGGAGAATGTTAGCAGCCAATTGATAGGTTTTGGTGAGGATTACATGAGTTAATAAATGTAAAGCACTTAGCAAAATGCCTTGTACATAGTAAGTCTTAATCAATGTTAGTAGCTTTATTACTATTAATGTTATTTTATTAATATGGAACAAACTTTGGGGTTTATGGGAAAGAGAAAAGAAGGTAGCTAAGTCAATTTTGCTAACAAAAGTTCAGGTTCCATTGAAATAGAATGTTTTGAACATTGTAATGACCAGTGAATCACTGAGTCCTACATGTCTGTAATGTTTTGGGATTCACATGCACACCCAGTTTCACATGCAAATGATGGATCATCTGTGGATGATCTCGTCAGAGTTATAAAGGGTCATTCTGGTTTTTCACGCTGTTGGTAACTTCCCAGCTGCAAATAATGGATTTTTGTGACAGATCTTTTGGCAGTGACTTGACATGTTTTTGTTAGCTAATTCAAGTAGTCATCACACTTCTCTGGGCATGTTGAAAACTTTCAACATCATAATTACCTACTCATTTCAATCACTAGTGCTTCAACAATCAACCATCATGGTAACTATTTCCAGGGAATGTTAAAAAAAGGGAGCACAGTATCCTAATTCCTCTGGGCGTTTTGTGAAAAACGAAAAATGGCTATTGATAGCATTTTGGGGAAATGTGTAAAACATGGCAATTCAATATTACAAAATTATCTTTGAAGATTTTGAGGAAATGAGTCTTCATGGATAATGTATATTATACTCTTGATTTTGACATACTACCTGCTTATGAAGTATACACAGGATGTACTTATAATGTATTTATAATGTGCTTATAATACATTGATCTTTCACTGTGTAATTTTCTTTAATATGGGGACCTGTTGAGAATTTATTAATGAACTGTATCTACCTAAATATCCTGAAACTAAAGATGCTTAATAAATGCAGCTACTCTGGAAAACAGTATGGAGGTTCCTCAAAAAGTTGAAAATAGAGCTACCATACGATCCAGCAATTGCACTACTGGGTATTTACCCCAAAGATAAAAATGTCACAATAGCCAAACTATGGAAAGAGCCAAGATGTCCATCGACAGATGAATGGATAAGGAAGATGTGGTATATATATATACAATGGAATATTATGCAGCCATCAAAAGGAATGAAATCTTGCCATTTGCAATGACGTGGATGGAACTAGAGGGTATTATGCTGAGCGAAATAAGTCGATCAGAGAAAGACATGTATCATATAACCTCACTGATATGAGGAATTCTTAATCTCAGGAAACAAACTGAGGGTTGCTGGAGTGGTGGGGGATGGGAGGCATGGGGTGGCTGGGTGATAGACATTGGGGAGGGTATGGGCTATGGTGAGCGCTGTGAATTGTGTAAGACTGTTGAATCACAGACCTGTACCTCTGAAACAAATAATACATTATATGTTAAAAAAAAAAAAAAGATAGCAGGAAGGGAAGAATGAAGTGGGGGAATTGGAGGGGGAGATGAACCATGTGAGACTATGGACTCTGAGAAACAAACTGAGGGTTCTAGAGGTGAGGGGGGTGAGGGGATGGGTTAGCCTGGTGATGGGTATTAAAGAGGGCACGTACTGCATGGAGCACTGGGTGTTATATGCAAAAATGAATCATGGAACACTACATCAAAAACTAATGATGTAATGTATGGTGATTAACATAACATAATAAAAAATTGTTATTAGAAAAAATAATAAATGTATTATAACTAAAGACTTAATAAATTAAAAGTGACTTTCATGCCCATTTGAATATGACAGAACGGTTTATGAACTAAAGACTTGATGTAGTATAATTTTCTGGTTATTCCAACTACTACCAATAGTGAATCTGATCAGCTCCATTCCATTTAGGTGATAGAACCATCAACTGAATGAGCTAGTGGAGTAGATATCAGAATCAGACAGAAATGGGTTTATACCCTGGCTCTGCCAATTAGCTGTTGTGGCCTTGTGCAATTATCTCATCTCCTTAAGACTTTTTTTTTTCTGTAATACGTGGATGATACTATCTACATTATAGGTTTGTTATAAAGATAAGTGAGATCAAGTTTGTAAAAAATGTGTGGCACAAAAAGTGTGGAATATAGTAAATGCTCAGGAAAGAGAAGCAAATATTATATGATTTTTATTACCAGAGACAGATAAGTATATCATTACTATTACAAAAGTGTGAGCAGATCAAAGAGTACTGGTGAGTCTGTGAAGTGAGGTAGTAACTGTCTGTGGAGGTTTATACCACTTGCCTAAATAGAAGCTCAGTGTACAGGACTGACCACAGGCTCTTGTAGAAGAGTCCCAGGGAACTTTTTATCATGCCAGAATGATTGCCGTTATAGAGTCTATGTCAATCTCAACAACAGAGCAACTTACTAACAGTGTGAAAAGTTGGCTAATCAAATAGCTATTGAATGGATGCTTTGACTGCCAAAATATATGGTGCCAAACATTGGTTTGGCAACCTCTTTTTACTTAATTGACTGATTTTTGTGGGTTGAATTGGCTCCCATTACATAGATGTAGCCATCAGCCTGGGTATATATTTATTGTGTGTTTAAACTTCTGGTAGAGAGACAAATAAGGAATTGTAGCAAAACGATAGTTATTAAATTCATGCCAAAGGCTTATCAAATAATATGGCATTGATATTGGGGAGAAAAAAGAAAAGGAAATGCATTAATAAGTAAGATAGGTTGCTGCTATTCCAACTATCAGTCTATTGGGTTTATATAGATTTTTGAATCCCATAAATCTATCTATTCACCAATTGTTATTGCTATAAACAATTGAAAGTGTTAATTGATTGGTAAGACAATTTATGTTCAAGATTTTCTTGGACAAAAAAAGCAAACATATGCTGGATAATTCCTGTTTATTTTATTCAGGGTCTCATGTTTCTTTATCATCTTTATTCAATATAGAAAAAATGTGAAATAATTTTTAGAAATACAGCAGGCTCGAGTCTATGTACAAAAATAAATTACTGCTTAAGGGGCCAGAAGACAAGGTGATATTATGTGTTTAATTTGCTCAGTTATGAAAGAACCTCCAGGGTATTGGGTTATGAAAAACAATGGTTATTTTGAGAGAAAATAGAGCCAAATTGGGTGGATTTTAAACACTTTTCGATGTGTTTAGTATTGGATGTGATTTCCAGGTTGGGGTGGGGGTGGGAGACTCTGTTCCATTGTTCGCTGTATCCACTTTGGGGAAATGCTCCTTCCTCTGACTCTGTACTGAACATGGGCATTTCTCTAGATTGCTTTCTGGGAAATGGCAGCAGAAAATGGTAGCAATAATAGGTTTTAAGGTGCTTGGTGGTGAATCATGCCATTTTATAAATTCATCTCCTTACACTTTATTTCCTTGCTGTGAGATAATTTAGACAAATGTCAGTGAGGGAAAAAGAAAGTGATTGGTGATTCTACCTCCCCCAATAAAGCAAATTCCTAATTTTCTGTCTTTTATCTTTTGCCATTCTTTTGTGCTCCTCTTTGGCCTTGTCAAAACATATCGTTCAGTTAGAGACTAAAAATATTTTCCCATCGATTGGGGTTATTGATTTTTTTTAATCTGTACTTTGGCTTGAAGAGCGCGGGTGAAGGGTGAAAGTTCACCAGCTTAGTCTGCCGTTTTATCTGGACAGCAGAAGAATGTATTGGCAGCAGATTTGATTTACCTTGTTGGGCAGTTGTAGACACTTCAGCCACTGAAGACAACCCTCTAGCATGTCTGCTGTTGCTGTCTTTTTTTTTTTTTTTTTTTTGTACTCAGGAACTCTTGAAAGATCCACTTTCCTATTGATTTATCTCTCTGTTTCCAAGGCAGAATATATTTTTTTCTTTTTAGGATTCCAGATTAGGTCTTTTGGAGATGTCACGATGCTTTCTGGACTCACAGTAAATAAAACAGTATTGCATGCATCATTTGGAGTTTGGTCACTCTGCCCATTTGGCCTACAGTCTCGGATCATGTCCATCCATGATGTCACAGCAGAATCTGATGTGACTGGATCAAATTTGCTGAGATCTCTACGTTTCTCCATCACAGCTGATCAGACACATGTGCTCAGGGCAGTGTTTGACTCCTAATTTGAGTCCCAAGATGGCACCTTAAGCTTCCTAATGAGCACCAGGGATGTGGAAGATGGCACCATAGCCATTGTTTAAAGAATAGTGTTGTGGCTGTGAACATGGATTCTTCATAGATTGTAGTCCCAGCTGTAGCACATGCCAGCTGTGTGACTCTGTACAAATTGCCCAATGTGTTGGTGCTTTAGTTCTTTGATTTGTAAAATGGGGATAGAAATTATACCTATTTCATTAAGTGGTTGTAGGTTCACATGAATAAATACATATAAAAGTCCTAGAACAGGACCTGGTACACTGGAAGTTCTCAGTAAATGTTAGCTACTGCTGTGATTGTAGACAAGGAAGGTGAGACTGGTGGTGGGGGCTGGGAGTGTTAAGAAACAAGAGAAGTTCACACAGAAGAAGAAAGAAAGAACTGATTCTCAGGATCAGGATTTTGGGTTCAATGCCACAGATGGCCTCCTGGTTGCTGACACACGTCAGATCACATGGCCTTGACCTCTTTGTTGGTTCCTTGTTGTATCGGATGTGGAGGTTCTAGAGTGAAACCTGAGGTTGCTGACAGAAGGGGCTGCTGGACTCACCATGCTCTGTGGAGAATCAGTCTGGATTTTCTGTCCCTGCTTTCATGTAGCTGGGGCATTTGGCCATCACTGTGAGCTCAGCCCCATCTAGATCCTACAACTATCATTCAACATGAGTCACATTATTTAATACCCAGAAGACAGGCTTCTCTTAGAGAGTAAGCACTGTGGTGGGTGCAGTGGTTCTAGAACTTGAGTGTATATAGAATCTACCGAGTGTCTGATTCAGGAGTGTTGAGTATTTATTTATTTGAGAGAGAGAGAGAGAGTGATCACGGGGGACGGGGAGGGACAGAGGAAGAGGAAGAGAGAGGTGGGGCTCGATTTCACGACCCTGAGATCATGACCTGGGCTGAAACCAAGAGTTGGACACTTAACCAACTGAGCCAGTTGCCCTAGGCCTTTATTTTTAACAAGCATCTCAGGTGACTTGGATGAAGGTGGTCTCAATTCATACTCTGAGAAACATTGATACTGTAGAAAGAACTTGGGCTCTTGATATGGACAGAATTGGATTTGCATTTGCTTATCAGTTATGTTTTTGTGGACCAGTTATTTAATCTCTCTGAGCCTCAACTATAAAATGGACTAGTGTACTAATAATATATTGAAAGTGTTGAGCACAGTGCCTGACACCTAGAATGTGCTCCATAAATGTTGAAGTTCTCATCCCCCGATTCTATTTGCTGTCTTGGACTCCAGAGAATTTTATACTCTGTTGGAATTAATTTGTCTTAACTTCTTTTTCCTCATTCATGCGTGCTGTTGATTTCCTGTCTGAACTCCTGCTCTTACTATCCCCTTGTAAACACTTTCCTGTTCAGATAAGGTTGACCGTATTCCTACAAGCCTTTGCTCTTTCTTTTACTTATTGCCCTCAATGACATGGTGGTGCCATTCCCACATCTGGGTTGGGTCTGTGTGCAGTGTTGTGGACTAGAGTTCCTCTTGCCTTTTCTTGGCCATCAGGACTTTGGGTCTAGAAATGCTAAAGGCCATGTCTTGCCTCTGTCTGTGATGCAGCTAAGGCATCTCTTTCCTCAGTCTGTTTAGTTCCCAGTGTTGGCATTTCTTGCCTGCTCTACCCACTACTCAGTAACACAGCCAGGTGCTCCCGTGATCTGACTGATATAGGATGAATCAGCTAACCAACCTGAGTTAGCAGATGTATCAGCCTGTCAGGAGCTAATGACACTTTTTTTTTTTTTACACTTAATATTTAAACCTGGTTAGAGGGTCAACGCTATCTTTTATGTGGAACCGAAGGCACTGAATTATGCTGATGTCAAAAAAGTTGTTCATTTTGGTCTCTTCACTCAAACACACAGTCATTTGTGTGTGTAGGGAAATGCCCTGTCATCTCTTTGGTCAATTTAGTCCAAATGGTAGTTTTCTGTAAATATGGCTTTTAGCTTTAATAGACCTAAACACCTATTTGCCAAAGAAAAGTAAGAGGAATACTGGTCTTTTAGGCCGATACCCATCTGGAAATACCACTAAGATGTCAGCTAGAGAGAAAAATGAAAGATACAAAGCAAAGACTTGTAGGAATAACATCAACATTGCTGAAACAGGAATAAACTGTCAACTTGCAAAAACCTAATGGAGAACTAGAAAAATACTGGAAATATGTTTACTATAAGGCATGGATAGAGGGATATGCTCTTACTTTATATTAGCAAGGGAGATAATAATCTTAATAGGTCATTGGATTTAGGGACTATCCTAAATCTAGGATGATTTCATTTCAAGATCTTTAATTATATCTTCACAAGGCTTATTTTCCAATAAGGTCACATTTTGATGTTCTGGGTGAATATGAATTTTGCAGGGACACCATTCACCCCATTACAGCACACAGGGCCAGTAGGCATGGTACAGCTCCATATGATGAAAATCCAGAATCTGGGCAGTATGAAGCTATCTTTCTGCCTCTGTTCCATTCTATTGTGAGAGCCTTAGGAACAGGAACTTATATAAAAAAGCTTGAATGACAGATGCTCAGTAAATATTTTCTAGAAGAGTAAGCTAGGAATGGCAGGTCAGGACCAACAAAAAGACCCTGAGGATGAAACTATCTTGGAAGTATCCATTTCTGCCTCTTTCATGACCATTTTAATGTGCTATGGACAGTTGAAAGTGTGAGTCCACTTTTGTGTCCAGTGGACCATTTGGATCCCAAATATTTAATCTACTATAAAATTAGGTTCCCTGTTGGAGGCAGATAAAAACAGAATTGCATGTAGTGTGATGGCTTTCTGAGAAGAGGGAACATCCAGACGTACCTTAGTGAAAACATGCACTGAAATGGTATTAACATATTAAAAATGATGAGCTGTATCACTGAACAGGGAGAAAACCAGCCATGACTGGTCAAACTTACAACAAATTTAGTTGACTGGCAGTCAACAGGAAGGTGGCTCAAAATGAATAAATTCTTTTACTAGTTTTAACCCTTTAAAAACAAGATAGATTCATCCATTTGAGTGGTTTAAGGCTATAGTCACAAAATGACACACAGGTGCATAAAGACAGAGCATTCAGTCCATTTGGGTATGGACCCTCTTACTAGTCCCAGAAAATTGACCTATTTTATTGCATCCTTTTTACAACCAATTCCAGCTGGCTGAATTGAGTATATTTTTCATTCTGACTTGTTGACTTCTGGCCCATTAAGGCAGCCAATCCAATTAGGCAGGTTTTCTCTTGCTTTGCCTCCTGACAGAACATCTGATTGGCTCACAGTTCTTGCTAAGTGACAGTCCTTCCACAACTGTGGGTTATCTTTCTTAAAAGGATCTTATCTCCTCTTCTCTTTAGAATGCCTGTATTTTTTCTGTTTATGCTTAGGTTTGGGTTTTAGGGCACTTCTCATTCAAGTACTTGAGTTTGGATGTTTGAGGTTAGGACCTACGCTGAGTGATGAGTCAGCTGGTTGCTAGGGTTCACATTTTGACACAGTCCTTGGATTATCAACTGTGTAGGCTGAATAATGCTCCCCCAAAAGATATCCACATCTTATTCTCTGGAACCTGTGAGTGTTATATGACAAAAAAAAACTTTGAAGATATGATTAACCTAAGGATCTTGAGATGGGGAGTATCCCGGATTGTCTAGGTGGGCCCTAAGTGCAATCACATGTTTCCTTTATAAAAGGGAGATTTAACACAAACACATAAAAGAGGGAAGTTGTTAGAGAAAGCAGAGGGAAGAATCAGGGAAAGAAGATGCAAGGCCAGTGGCTTTGACGATGGAGGAAGGGGTCATGAACTGAGGAATGCAGCTCCAGAAGCTGGGAAAGGCAAAGAAACAGATTCTTCCTGAGAGCCTCTAGAGGGAGCATGGCCCTGGCAACACCTTGGTTTGGACCCAGTGAAAATGATTTTGGACTTCTGGCCTCCAGAACTGTGAGATAATAAATTCTGTTGAATTCAGATTTGAGGAATTTACTAAAGCGGGCACAGGAAGCTTGTGCACCAAACAGGACCATCCTTGCCAGGACTAAATCCCTGCTTCTGAGAAATGTGCTTTGCAGGGGGATTGATACCAGCTATACTATTCTTCATGTATTTGTCTATGTTTGTTTTTCAAGGATAAGTTTGAATGTCATTTTTGACCTTCAACCCTTATCTGAAATATTGTCTGAAAATATTTGGTGAGATTTGCTGGATTAAAATGAGAGACTTCAGGGGCGCCTGGGTGGCTCAGTCGTTAAGCGTCTGCCTTCTGCTCAGGTCATGATCCTGGGGTCCTGGGATCGAGCCCCGCCTTGGGCTCCCTGCTCAGCGGGAAGCCTGCTTCTCCCTCTCCCACCCACTCTGCTTGTGTTCCCTCTCTCAATGTGTCTCTCTCTGTCAAATAAATAAATAAAATCTTAAAAAAAATAAAATAAAATGAGAGACTTCATAAACCTCCCATGTAGCAATCCAGTTTCTTTGGTCTATTAAAACTTTTTATGTCAAGGTTACCCAACCCTGAGGTTACTCATGGACCCTCATTTTCTTTTCTTTTTTTGGGGGGGAAATCATTTTTATTTAACTATACGGACACCTAGCACATCACTTACCTGTTCCATCTTGAAATTCTCTTTTTCCTTGGAATTTCATCCTTTGTATTAGTCAGGGCTCTCCAGAAAAACAGAATTAATAGGATATCTATCTATCTGTCTGTCTATTTATCTAGCTATCTATATAGTTTAGTTATGTAAATATGATGAAATATTTATTTATTATAAGAAATTGGCTCACATGATTATGGAGGCTGACAAATCCCAAGATCTGCAGCTGGCAAACTGAAGACCCAGGAGAGCTGGTGGTCTAGTTTCAGTCTGAATACTGGCAGTCTCAAGACCCGGAAAGAGCTTATGTTTCATTTCTCATCTAAAGGCAGGTGAAAACAGATATCCCAGCTCAAGGCAGTCAGGCAAGAGGAGTTCCATCTTCTTGCTGAGGCTCAGTCTTTTTTTCTTTTCAAGCCTTCAATTAATCGGATGACAGTCATTGACGTTAGGAAGGGCAATCTGCTTTACTCAGTCTACGGATTCAAATATTTATCTCATCCAGAAACATCCTCACAGACCCACCCAGAATAACGATTGACCAAATATCTGGGTACCTTGTGGCCTACTCTATTGACACATAAAATTACCCTTCACATTCTGTCTTATCTACTTTTCTGTTTTTTCCCCTACAACTTTATTTTCATTCTTAAATGTGAATATCCTTCAGAACTGAGGCTGCCCATCTCCATTCCTCCTCTCTAAACAGTTCCTTGACACTCTTTCTCTCAGCTACATCCTCCTACCTAACTTCACACTGAGCAAGTAAGACCTGACTTTATTAAAGTCAAATATTTCAAAATTGTACCAAATTTTCTACCCTTTAGCTGTCCATTTTTCTTACAATGGTGTCACCATTATTCTAGGTACCCAGGCCCAAAACCATAAAGGCATCATTGAATTCACCCATTTTCTTTTCTTTTCATAGAAAAAACTCAACTCTTCTTGATTCTTCTTTAAAAGTTTTTCTCACATCCCTCCCTTCCTCCTTTCCTCCCCATTCCTCCTGACTGCATGATAATACAGCCAACAGCATGTGGCTATTGCTGCTGATCCTGATCAGATTTCATTTAATAAGCACTTCCTCTGTGCTAGGTGCTATAGTAAACACTTTACATATATTATCTCATTTATTTGTCCCCCCAAATCCTTTAAAGCAGGTATTTTTGTCCCATACTTTACGGTTGAGACAATGAGGTTAAGTGATCTGTGCAAGCTTTCCTAGCTGGTAAGTAGCAGAATGAGAATTAAAACCTAGGCCTAACTGAGTCCACGGCATGCATTCTTAAAACCCTTTTTATAGTGCCTCTTTGGATTTTCTAAAATTTCTTCCAACTCACATTTCTTTTTTTTTTTAATTTAATTTAATTTTATTATTATTATTTTTTAAAGATTTTATTTATTTATTTGACAGAGAGAGACACAGCAAGAGAAGGAACACAAGCAGGGGGAGTGGGAGAGGGAGAAGCAGGCTATCTGCGGAGCAGAGAGCCCGATGTGGGGCTCGATCCCAGGACCCTGGGATCATGACCTGAGCCGAAGGCAGACACTTAACGACTGAGCCACCCAGGCGCCCCCCAACTCACATTTCTAAACCATTTCCATTTCTAATATTTTCTATAACCACTGACAGTAAAATCTGAAAACATGACATTTGTCAGTTTCTTTCTCCACTCAGAAACCTTCACTGGCTCCCCACTGTGCAGGGGACTTAATTCCAGTTACGGCTGCCTTACAGACATTTCTCCTCATCCCTTTCTGCTTCACTGTCTACTCCTATTAGACTTAGTCAGTTGTCTGGATGTACTTCCATTGCTTCGTTCATACTCTGCCTTCCACCTGCTGTAGTTGTCCTTTCTCTCTCAGCTGATACATCTCAGAGCATCCTTCCGTGTCTAGTTCATATGTCTTTAACCTGATAAAACAATCCAGAACCTCCATACTTTCATTTCTCCACTCGGAACTAAATAAACCTTCATTCCATTATTTTGGTGAGCATGTGACTCATTGTATTATCATTTAGTTACCAGCCTGTCTTCCTGATGGAGTAAATTTTTAATCTCACTTATTGACAAGTGTGAGTGTGACAGGGATGGGGGTGGCATTCTACTCATCCCTGAATTGCACTTCCAGATCCCCTCTGCCCTTGAGGGTTCAATCAGTCATTCCTTCCTTTGCTGGGGGTTGTGGTTGACAGCTCTCAGCCCAATCTCTCTTCTTGAATTGCCTCTAGCAGAGGAGAGAAGCCCATATTTTGTGATTGGTTGATGTGGGGGCACAAATGTCTGGCCCCTTGCTTCAATATGGGGCAACTCACAAGGGCCGTTCCAGCTCCAGAGCTCCCCATGGGATTGACAAAGTCCTTTGTTATCACTGTATTGCTCTTCAACTTCTTCCTCTGTCCAGTCATACTTCCTGCCCTCCTCCAAAGGTGTTGATCTTGAGGGCACTTCCAGTACACTGCGCACAAATCTTCCCTTCAGCATTTCTTCCCCAGAGAGCCTGACCTATGACAGGGAGGTCTACACCTGGCTGCCAGCAGTATCTCAGCTGGGTAGCAGAAAGAGGCTGGGGGTTTACCATTTAGGATGTGGGACTTTTCTTGTTTTCCTGTTTTCACTACAGTGCTCTTGTCCACTTCTTCGTCACAGTTTGGATTTTCTTTGGTTCATTCTCTCCATAGAATGAACTTCTTGGTGGGGTAAGAGACACTGGTGCCTGGTGGCTAGGGAGGAAGGCTGGGAATCTAAATTCTTCTTATGCTGGCATTCATCACCTGTCCTAGTTTCAGGCCCACTTCCCCTTTCTTCCATGGCACCACGGGTCTCTAATTCCTAAGCCTTCCCAGGATACTGTGGGGGGAACTGGCTTATTTCTTCTCTGAAGGTATTTAGTTGTTAAATTTTTCACTTCTGTTAATTCCTCCACCTACTTTCTGACTCCTGAGATTTTTTTGTTCTCACTTGCTGTTGTCTCCTCATTTTCTTTACATTTGACGGTTTGTAATTTTTACATTCTGTCACTCTCATTTTAGTGGAGCTTCTGGAGGAATCAGCGTTTAGCACAGGCATAAAATATGCCCTATCTAACCAGGAGAATGGGAGTTCAGGGTTTGTTGCCAACTTTGGAGCATGTTGATTTTATTTTAGAAGAAAGGCAATGTTTCTTAAGACGTGTGGCATTTTATTTGAAAATATATTTTTATTTATTAAGGGAAAAATTTGGGTCCCATGTAGAGTACTGGGTTAAAATGAGTATATATTCATTCACCAGAATAGTGGCAAGGGCATCATCAGCCTCTCTCAGCCAAGCACATGCAGCATGAGACTGGCAGAGATTGAGACTTCCCTTTGATATGCCTAAGCATCCAGAGAGAAATGAAACCTTTCACCAGTCACTCAGATGTTTTGTCTGCATGTCAAGAACCATCTGGAGGTGCCTAAGTATTTGAATGTTTGGTGCCCTGTAGACAACATATCTGCGTGACTGCCTGAATTTCTCTCATCTAATTTTGATGTTTGACCTCGTGGAGATGCAGCCAAAGTCTGACCAACTGCATCACTGGATGTGTCAATTACAGTGGGATCTGAGGTTTGTAAATTAAAGATCATACTTTTTTTCAGGCTGTGTTTGATGGTGCAGTCACATTTTGGTTCATGTTTAGTCCATGTTTTGGGAACACAAGAGTGTTTTTGAAAAGATAAGAGCTAATTTCTGGAGCATGGGCATGTGTACTGGAGGTGGTCTGCTGTGCGGCAGGCAGACTGCCAATCAAAATGTGCCAGCAATGTCATTCAAGGTCAGAGACCCAGTGAACCGCCAATCAAAGTCACAGAGCTGTTCGTGTTCACTTGTCAGTGTTAGAAAGAGGTCACTCTCTCTGTGGTGTGGCTAGTGTGTGAACAATGAGAGTATTTCAGTGGTCAGAAGCACATTCTGCTGCCTACCCCCTGGCAATTTCAGGATGCTTGCCAAGGTTTTTCCTATCCTACAGGAATATAAGGCAGGGTGGTAGGAAAAAAAACTGAGTTATAGATTCTGATTTATGAAAGCAAGCTGATAGCTAATTTAGTACATAGCTTTGTTTAATATTATTTGCTTAAAATCTCTCTGAGAAAGGATAACAAAGAAAAATCAGAAATACAATTTTAGATATCTAAAAAGAGATAACACCTTTAAACATTTTGTACTTGGTATTCAGTTTGCTTTCTTGCCTTAACTCAGCTAATCATTATCTTGTTGATTTTCATCATGCAGAAATAAGTTTTGCATTTGTGGAAAAAAATGACAATTTTAAGGATGTGCTAACATCACAGAATAAAGCTTGAAAAATTTCAGTTTCAGGGTCTGGAAGACAAAAATGATAGAAACATTAAGTTTTGTATTTCAGTAGGGTCTTGATGGATTTTCAAATAGTTCCTCTCAGAGGGCAAAGGAACAATTCATCATAATCAAGAATATTAGCCATCGAAAGTTATTTCAGTAGCAACAAATGCCATGGAGGGCAGATGTTTAAAGTTCAATCAGGGAGTCTCCCTGATGGCAAAACCTCCAAATGAGTCATATTCTGAATGTTTTGCCTCTCCATGATAAAATATCCAGATAAATTTATGTAATTCCACATGCTTAGCCTCATAGACATAGACTATTTGGCTAAAATGTTCAGAATTCATCTAGATGTTATGTAGATGCAAGTATAAGCAACTGCTTTAGTCATATTCTTATTTAGGTAAAAAATATTAAAAATAGCATTTTGTAAGTTCAGAAATAAAACACTAAATTGAGGCAAAGGGTATGTATACCAGGTGTGAACACTAGGTAGAGATTTTTCAAATTTGTAGAATAGTCCATGAGAAATACATGCAGAGTGGGGCCGTTGAGCATGAGGTTTTAGGAACGGAAAGGTCTTTGGGGTTCAAACTTCTCATTTTGTAGGTAGTGGTACCCGAGGCTCTTATGGAGGAGGCACAGATAGTTAATGGCAGAGACAACTCCTGGATCTACCTTTGAGTCCCAGGCTCCTTCTCCTCTACCAGGCTTGTGGGAGGCCAGTCTGTTTTCTAATTCCCCTGAGAAAGCTTGTGTAGAGGTGAGTTTTCTGAAGGTGCTCAAAAGGTGGAGGAGAGAGGCTTTAGGATCCAGAAGGAGAGTGGATGCAGTGAGAAAATGCTCAGCAGTTGGCCTGGGCCATTCAGGTGAAGGGAGCACTGGGTGGTTTTCATGTGAGAACTAGGGTCCTGGGATTGCAGAAAGCAGGGGTAAGAAAAGAAGATGCTCAGAATCACCCTAGCTCCCTATCCTTTCTCTTTAAAATGGGCTTTACCTGCTCTCAGCTTTGGATTAGAAATATTCTTGGCTATCAGCATCAACAACTTTTTACTGGTAAGTCAATGTTTTGAGAGTGACAGACTCTAGACATAGAAAACACCTGATTCCAACATTCAGCCTTGGCCGACTTGTTTAATAGTAGAATATGGGAGTGAGATGTGTGGTCAAGGGGATACAGATCATATTTTCCTTCCCTTACTCTGATATCCTGATAAACACCCCTAGGCTTGGAGGAGAGATTAAAATCCATGAAGACAAAAGAGGAGTGATTCAAGCGTGACCGGTTTCTTTCACAGATGTGAAGGGGGCTGGCCAAGAGGCACAAGGCAGCCAATTTTCAGCTCTGACAGCTGCCGAGGTCATCAGCTTCCTAACGGCACCCCTTAATTCCTCTGAGGCTAGGGTGTCCTTTGAAATCAGTGGTTGTTACACTTCCAAAGCTAAGCTGAGAAGGGGAGAAACCTGAAAATTTTGCTGGCCACTGAGTACACAATTACCAGGCCATTAAAACCTTAGGTAAGGACTTAGGGTTCTCCTATCTTCTCTGACCTACGAACCAGTAGTTGCTCCCAGACAACTTATACATACACACAAGCAGCATGTGTGTGTGTGTGTTCATGAGATAGAAAAAGGGAATGGTATTTATATACTAAGAGCTTCAAGGGTGGCCCAGTACTTTTCTGAGAAAGCCTAATGCTCTAGTTCAAAGGATGCTTACGGTGGGAATGGGGACTGTAGTGCTGAGAAAGATTTTCTGTGAGGGACTTTTATTATGGCTGGATCTAAGGGGCTTGGTGAGAGCAGGGAGCCTGAGAAATGCAGGTGGCTTTGAATTCTGCTTCTGAAGGGGTTTCAGTTCCTGGGGATTCACTGATCTAACACTTGTGGAGCTTCCACATCAGTGGGTGAGAGAGGAGGGGTGCCGTCTTCACTGCTCCAGACCCAAGCCACTTGGTAAGAGGTAATGATGGGGGGGATTCAGGCCTGGGAAGTCTGCATCATTAGGAAACCCCCAACAAAAGCAACATGGTAGATAAGGACAGCACTTGGAAAACTTCCATACAGTAGGATAGCGCATGGTCCATTATTTGAAAATTGTATATAGAAAACTACATTACATCAGCAATAAACTATGACTCATGAGTAACATGTGAATGGTGTTTAGGATTGTCATCAGGTAAAGGCTGAAACATTTAAACTAACATGAGTTGCAATTTTCAAAATCCTTAATCTGCAGAGAGTAATTTAGCTTAAGGAGTAGGCAATTCCTGTAAGAGATAGAAAATAATATTGTTCAACCAAACTTTTAATTTTTTCTTCTTTTCATTGTTAGTTCATTGTTATCTATATTGAGTTGTGATACCAGATGCAATTTTATGCTTATCCTATATACAAGATACACCTTGGACTCACTCATAGCTAATGAGAGGCAAGAGGTCCCACTTGGACTACAGCAGGTGGATTCCTTTTACCTTTGCCCTCATGGTCCAGGAGTGCTGAGCTGCCTTCCAGTCTCTGTCCCCTATGTGACTGTTGTGGGATGGAGAATGGAAGATAGCACATCACAAAAACTACCTATGTCATACTCTGCTTTATACAGCATGAGGGTACCCTGTGCAGGGTGGCTGCTCTTCACTTATCAGGATAATGCATTCACTTGTTCAGTCTGAGATTGTGGCCCTGATGCCCAGCACAGAAAGTCAGGGGCCCGAGAGGAAACTTACTAGGGAACTTGCTCTTCCATCAGGGAGTAGCGGGGGATACAGCAGGGGTTGGTAGTCATGTCAGGCAAAACCTGAGACAGGGAGCTAGCTTGGAGCTGGTGAGTTCAAGCTAGTTAAGTCAGGGTGGGAACTGCAAAATGGCCAACGTCAGGAAGGTCAAGTGAACAGAAAAACTTGGTGCAGGGATGGGGGTTACTGTCAGAGGCCAAAGCTCAAGTCAGGCTGAGGTGGCAGACCAGACATGGCCTGGGCGGAGAGCCCTTCTGGGTTAGGAATGGACCCAGACTAGTCCAACCAGCAACCTGGACAGCTCCTAGATGCAGGTCTCCTGACAGTTTTCCTCTGCAGCACTCCATCCTCCTCCTGCTTCTGCTTGTTAAAGAGGCTTTATTCTAGACTTCTTGTCTGTATAAGATATAACAATGGATGAGATGTGGTCTTCGAACAGGAGTTGGCAGTTACTAGGGGAGGTAGACACTTAAAAATAAATGAAAATTAATATGATAAGGGCAGTGATAGAAATGTACATAGTACATTATGGGAGCACGTGGGATCCTGAAAGATAGTCATGGATGGTCTTCTGGAGGGAGTGATGTCTGAGAGGTGTGTCTTGAAGGAAGAGAGGAGCTATCCAGAGAAAGAAAGCGGAAGCAGCAGGGAGATAAAACAAGGACACTGCAAACCGGGGAGCCAGCATAAGCAGTGGCCAAAAGGCAAAAACAGTGTGCGGTGAAAGGATTTTTGGAGCAAGACTTGTAAGATGTAGAGGGTTAAGTGTGCTCATTTTGGCAGCTGGGAAGATCTGTTTTTATCATCAGTGGTGTGTTCATCATCTCTCCTGGATCATGCTCAGCCTGAGACCAGGACACCAACATCTCACTAGGGCAATGCAAAAGCATTTTACACTCCAGATGAGTTGGTGAGATAAACAGCCTGCATGGGTGGTCCTCATTTGCCCCAGCATCAAAAATGAACAGAAACTACTCATGTACATCTGGGAGCAATTCCTGTTAACGGTATCTACTGCCTGCTATGACCACAGCTGGGCTCCTGGAAGCCCCACTGCCCTGTTCTTAGCTTGACAAGGGAGGAATAGAGTTTCAGCTAGACTGTGGAGGGTAGATAGGGTTTTTGACTGGAGGTGAGAAAAGACAAGCTCATTAGGGAAAATATATGGACTAACCAAAACTATAGAGAAAATACAGTAAAAGATAGTGAGGAGTTTATTTGGCTGGAGTGGAAGGGAAGCTTATCCACTGTTTCAGGCATAGAGAAAACCACAAAGGTGGGTTGGGACCAGATCACTTTGAGCATAAGCATGAGACAGTGTTGAAACCATTAATAAAAATCAGTTGCTTCTGCTGTCTAACACTAGCATCTAATTTGTAGTAATGTTATTGCTACTTGTGATGTTTCTTTCCTTCTTACCCATCACACTGCCCCAGGATCATTTGTTTATTCATTAACTCATGAATCTATTCACTTACTTAGGCTTCTGTGAAGCACTATTTGATATATATCAGAGAAGACTCTTGAAAGGGAGGTAACTTGAATTGCTGTTCTGTCCACCCATTTTTCTTTCTTTCTAAAGAATAGCACTTATCTTCTTTTTATAATTTATTCTTATGCAAAAGGCTATAGGAGGCTTTAGTTTGCTTGTGTTTCTTAGCATTAGGACAGGTCAAGTTTGGAACCATGGGCTAGGTAGAGCTGCAGGTTTTTTTCTGCATGTAGCTTCTCCCTTAGCCTCACCCCAACCCCCAGGAACTGGTCAGCTATCCAGACAGGCAGTACCATTTAGTGCTTAAGTACAAGGGCCCTGAAAGTAGATAATTCGGGGTCTGAATTCTGTCTTTGTCCCTTTTGGCTTTGTGATCTTGGACATCACTACCTGAGTATCAGTTTCCTAATCTAACCGTATGAGGTCAATATGAGACTTAAATGAAATAATAATGTATGTTAAGTGCTTAACTCATTTACTTAACTCATTTACTCAGCCTATAGTAAGTGCTCAGTAAACAGGGGCTAGCTATATTACCACAAATGGGCCATTGAATACTACCCTAGAATAGAATCTAGAGAAACATTTGAGATGATTGAGGTGGAAGCAGAACAGCAATTAGAAACTGTAAACAAGGTCTGCTGTCTCCCATTTAAGCTTTCTCTAATCTATACCATCCCATAACCTCATCGGTGGTGAAATTCAATACTACTGTTAATGATGTGGGGAAACATCCTCTGTCATATAGGCCTCTATTCTAGAGCAAATGAGTATCTACTTGAGCAAAAGATAGGTAATTAGCGCAGTCCTCCAAATGAAAGAGGAAATATGAATAAAAAGGAACTACTATGAAGATCCCAGAATAGACCTTCATTGAAAAGCTCCCAAATTATACTAGTGATTCCATAATTGTCACAGTAGGAGATGGAAGAACATTTGAAAATCATTGTTTGGGGGTGCCTGGATGTCTCAGTCAGTTAAGCATCTGCCTTCAGCTCAGGTCATGATCCCAGGGTCCTGGGATTGAGCCCCGCATCGGGCTCCCTGCTCTGTGGGGAGTCTGCTTCTCCCTCTCCCTCTGCCCCTGCTCATGTGCTCTCTCTCTCTCTCTCTCTCTCACTCACTGTCTCAAATAAACAAATAAAGTCTTGTAAAAAAAGAAAATCATTGTTTGTCAGTCAGAGAAGATAAGGAATATTTTCTGGTGTTTCCTTCTATGGCTTCTCTCTGTGTCTCCCTCTGTCTCTCTTATATCCACCTATCTATCTGTCCACCTATTTTTTAAAAAGATTTATTTATTTTAGAGAGAGAAAGAGAGAGAGCGCCAGTGGGGGAAGGGCAGAAGAAGGAGACAAGCAGACTCCCCGCTGAGCGGGGAGCCTGATGTGGGGCTCAATTCCAGGACCCTGAGATCATGAACTGAGCTGAAACTAAGAGTCAGACACTCAGTCGACTGAGCCACCCAGGTGCCCCTTATCTGTCTATCTACTCAGTCCCAAGTCTTGAACAAGGACAATACATCCTAAAGCTGAGGCTGTCCTACCTTTGAGAAGTGGGGCATCATCCTTTATGGAAATGACTGCTCGTTTCCCTGATCCTGGAGCTCAAGTCACCATCTTTCACTTAACATCAACTGCCTGGCCTGGTAGATTTCCCTCAAGACATTCATGTCTTCACAACTAGATTCTAAGTTCTCCAGGAGCACAGACCTACCTTTTTGATCTCACCAGCACTGCCTAGCCCAATGTCTTGCATATGCTGGGGCTCCCTACCTAGAAGTTTGGCTTAGATCAGGGCACTTGGTCATCCTTGCCACAGAGACAGGACCAAGGCATCTCAAGGCAGAACCAGTCATCCCTGGAGGAACTCTTCCTCACTGGAACAGAAGTGTTTATCCCACCTTTGCAGGGGGAAATGTTCTGTCCAGTGAGGAATGTGCTCTTGCAATCTCCTTTTTATCCATCTTTGCTTATCCTAAGAAACAAGGAGATACATTATTTCTAACAAGGTACAGTGATAGATAAAATTCCTCATGTGTCCCTTTCTTCAGGATATTCACATGAAATTTTTTTCCAGTTTTATTGAGAGGTAATTGATATACATCACTGTATAAGTTTAAGGTGCACAAGATTATGGTTTGATTTACATATATTGTGAAATGGTTACCACAGTAGGTTTAATTAACATCTCTCATCTCATATGGATACAATAAAAAGAAAAGAAAAACTATCTCATTGTGACGACAACTCAGGATTTACTCTTTTAACACTTTTCCAGTGGTGTTAGCTGTCGTCATCATATTGCACATTACATCTCTAGTACTTATTTATCTTATCACTGGAAGTTTGTATCTTTTGACCACCTTTCTCCAATTCCCCATCCCCCAGGATGTTCCCATTTTAACTGGTGAAAAAGCCCCTGTTAAATTCAGGCAAATGAGATGGAGGGATAATTATGGGAATTGCAGGTATCAGCAATGTTTGCTTTTGGGGGTGGCAGTGTGTGGATGTAATGTGGGAGAGATAGCTGCACAGGGTAGTCAGGGAAGGACATCTTTCTGCATTTTCTGAATTGATACCTGTGAGTGACCAGTTTCTCTGATAAGATACCCAGAAGGGTTTCCCTTTTGAGTCATGATTTGGCTTTTTTTATGGCATTCTCATCCTTGGCAGTTAGTTTCTTGACCTTTTGCTGGATAGGTAAGGGATTGAATGGGAAATATGAGGTGTAGTCTTTTTAGTAACTGTGATTATTTTTTCTGTCCTGGGATATTAAAGAAAGACTCCACTGTTTGTTTCCCATTTAATCCCCTTCCTTAGCCAGCCATCTTCAGCTTTTGGCTGCCATGTCCTTTCTGGGATTATGATATTTCCTGGCACAGGTCGAAGAGCACTTGATTAGGTCTAAGATAGCAGCTGGCAAAGCACCCTGAGCATAGTCAGTTTATTTTAGAGTTTGAGTTATTTTGTTACCTACTCTGAGCTCTGTCTTCTTCTGGAGGGAGTTCACGATCTCTGTTCGCTGACGTGACATTTCCCTGCCCTTTCCTTCATTCCAAGCCCTTCTTTCTGTCATTCATAACTCTGATTCCAGAATGACCTACTTGTGTTTGGATTTTTATTCCTGCACACTTCACAGTGACATTTCTTACTTTGATAGATAGAATCATCTATCTTTAAAGAATTTCTCTGGTGTTCTGCTTCCCCTGTGGAATGTAATTCTCCAGGCCACCTCCTTCCCTCTCTCCATGTAGTCTTCTCATAAAGCCTCTTTCATGACCCTGTCAGGAACCCTTTAGATTTTCCTGACTGCTGACTATATTTCCACCTTACTACTTGATCCTTCTCCTCCCTCTTCTTTCAGTGGGAACCAATGCTACTGCCATTTTGAATTATTTGAGGTTCCCTGGAAATGCTGTATGCTGACTCTGTACTCTGACTCATGACTCTGAACAAGTTGTCTGTCTGCCTGGAATTTCTTTTAGGTCCCCTTCTTCTTTTTTTTCTGCAGACATAACTCCCCTCACCTGATTCTACTAGGCAATTCCCCATCTCTGAATACCTGTGCAACCTACAAGACTTAGAGGGTTGTCTCCTCTGAGGTTCTTTTTTTTTTTTTTTTTTGACCCTCTCCTTTGTCATATTATTTCCTTAACCCTTAGTCCCTGGTAGAATATATCTTTACTAGCACTTATCACAGGGTATTTTAATAATTTATGTGCCTGTCTGCTTATAGAGCAAAGACCTTGCCTTCTTCAACGCTGCACCAAGAAGGCTGGTCCATTCAAGTCCCAGAATGAATAAATGAATGAACTAAGGTGGCACGCCAGTGAAATCTGACTATCTTGGTGGCTTCTTAGTGATGGAGTGAGAATTATAAGGGGGAAGGAAGCCTTACGTCCTGGGTCAACTCCCATTCATTCCATGTGAGTTTTTCTCTAGGGCTAGAAGTAAAAGACTCTGGCTCTCCAGAAGCAGATAGTTTGGTAGAAATGGATTAGTTGAAAACACATTGGACAAAGTAACAAGTTGGTAAAAATGGACCACATGGACAAAAAATCCTGAAAATTTCATTTATTGGAGTTTTATATATTGACAAATTTTTGTGCATCATGTGGATAATATTGCAATATTGTATATATTTTTAAATATTATCCCTATTCAGGAATTTTCAGGGGTATATATCAGTTTTGTGAACTTTGAAGAATTCTTGTAACTTTGTATTTCAGGTTTAAAATTTTTCTTGGGTGCAGTAAAATTAGCATTAGATGATTCAGTAGTTATAAACATTGGAACCATTCTTTTGCCCTATTTTTGTTAAAAAATTAAATTTGAGCCATAGACAAGAGTAACATAATTAAAACATTTCTGAATAAATAGAGACATATTTGATTGAAAAACACTTGAAAATTTAAATGTTCAAGTTTGAAAAAATGAACAAAGTGCTAAAATTGGATCGTAAAGACAAAGGCCTAACTGGGCCTCCTTCCTCTTATTCCTGAGGTGGACCTTGTATTCTGTGGAACCCAAGGGCTCTGGGCAACGTAGTTTAAAAACCAGTGACCAAGCATTTTGCAGATACAGAAACTAAGATCCAAAGAAGGCAAGTGAGCCACAGCTCAAATTTAGGTTTTCTTTCTCCTAGAAGGAGGAAATCTGCCTTGACTCCAAACTTACTTTTTCTGAGAGCGAAAATGTTGTATTTTTACTGTACTGGGTATGAATAGAGTGGAATTATGTCCACCCAGAGAATGTTCCTCAGGCCTATATAAAACTTGCTGAGTAAGTGGTTACTCTGCATGCCATCTTGGAGGCAGGGAAGTGCCCTAGCCGTTGATAAAGTACATCCTTGGGAGTTCACACACATGACTTTTGTTTTCAAATTTATTCTTAGCCCAATCCTGTAAAGTCAGCTGAATCATGTCATCTCTCTGGGCCTCAGTCTCTTCATTTTAAAATAAAGGGTTGGAAGTTGTCATTTCTGGGGTCTCCTCTGGGTTTGATGTTCTGTGACGTTAGGGGACTCTTTGGCTGAGTACCCTCTTTATAAAGGGTCCTATTCCATTTCCCTAGCACAGAGGGATACATAACGAATCTTTCTGATTCAGATTCTCTTACATGGAGAGCTGAAAATTCACCTTGTTATAAAGAAAATTAAGAAAAGTTTATTTGTAAAGGAAGCATGGATTTCATCTTTTCATCTTAGGCTTGCTGTGGAATTCTCTGGAACCTGAATGATGCTTCCATTCATTCAATATATATCATGAGTGGATAATTGTGCCAGGGACTAGAGTTAAAGAGAATAAAACTTGATCCCTGACCTCAAAGAAGTCCACATTCTTGTGCGAGAGAGAGTCTTAAAAACAAATGTAATCCGTAGAACCAGGATACAACATTCATAGGACAGTGATAAAAATAAACTTTACATGCTTTCTTTTTTCAAGTGCTCTCAACTATTATATCCATTTAATAGATGAGATAGATAAGGAAACTAAGGCTCAGAGAGACTTTTCTAAGGGCATTACCACTATTAGGAATGGATTAGATGGGATAGACTTTAGGTACTGGGATTCTAGTAAGGAAATTATTGCAAAGGTCTAGGTAGGTGGTGCGGGTTTGAATTCAGCAGAGGCTGTGGGCATAGGATAAACCTCAATTTGCTGCCTTACTTATATTTCCCTTTTATTTATTTTTTTTGAAGATTTAAAAAAAATTTTATTTATTTGACAGAGAGAGATAGCTAGAGCAGGAACACAAGCAGGGGGAGTGGGAGAGGGAGAAGCAGGCTTCCTGTGGAGCAGGGAGCCTGATGCAGGGTTCGATCCCAGGACCCTGGGATCATGACCTGAGCCGAAGGCAGACACTTAATGACTGAGCCACGAAGGCACCCCTATATTTCCCTTTTAAAAGGTTCCTTCTACAACCTTCTTCCACATAAATCATCATGTTGATACAGACTGTTATTTATTGGATCAAGAATGGATGCTTAACATTTGCAACAATACGGATGAACCTGGAAGCTAAGTGAAATAGGCCAGACACAGAAGGACAAATACTACATGATGCTACATATAAGAGAAATCTAAAATAGCCAAACTGAGGGAAGTTAAGGGTGGAGTGGTGGTTGCTAGGGAGTTAGGGAAGGGAGCAATGGGAGATATTAGTCAAGGGTACAAAGTTTCAGTTATACAAGATTAATGTCCTAGAGATACTATACAGTATGGCACCTATAATTAGTAATACTGTATTTTATACTTAAAATTTTGCTTAGAGAGTAGATTATATGTTAATTGTTCTTATCACACACACAAATTATAATAAGTAAGGAGAGCAAGAGGACACTTTTGGAAGTAATGGGTATGTTTATGTCATAGATTATGATAATGGTTTCATGGATGGATACTTATTTTCAAACTCATCAAGTTGCATACATTACCTATATACAGGTTTTTATATGTCAATAATACCTCAACAAAATGGTTTAAAAAAAATAATGAGTGCTTAACTTAAGAACAGTCCAACTATAGACTTAACTAAAGGCCAATGGGGAAGTCTGGCAAAAAAGCCATGACCAGTGGGTGTGGTTGAACAATTAGATCTTGTGACTTAAGCTATTATTTTTACTTGAGAAATAGAGAAAGAATTAAATAGACAGAAGCCAGAGTGAAAGTGAGTGGACATAGAGTAAAGCAGAGTCACTATGGAGTAGACCGGCAGAGCTGTGATTAATAAATTACTGATGGCAAGACACCTTGGTCACTAGAGGTGTATTGGATCCTAAATGAACCTCAAGTTCCCTAAGCAAGTTCTGATCACTTCAAGCCTGGCTGGGTGGCCAAATCTCCATGGTCAAGATTCTCATCATCTTTTATTCCTACATGTTATCCTTCAGATCCTCTTTGCCTGAAATAAGCCAAATTATATTCTGTTCCTTGCAACCAAAACAGCTAACCTAATATTGGGGTTGAGAGTAGGAACCAAATTTGGAAAATCTTCCTGAGGAATAAAGCTGATGGGATTTGATGACCAATTTTTATCATTACTGATTATTTTCAAAAGCTGGGCTATTGGAAGAGAGAAGGCCTCTACAGTTTGCAACAAACCACATGAAACCAAATCTGACACATGTAGTTTCAAACCATTCAGAGTCTGAGTTTCCAGCAAAATGAAGGAGGCAATAGACTAAAGAAATATCAGAGAATATAACAACTAGAAGCAGCATAAAATGGAAAATGCATCACAAGAAATTAAAAGAACTAGTATGGTTTGGAGAAACCACAATTGAACTCTGCAGGAGCTGCCTTTGTTTCTCTGCCTTAACATGTATTTGCTACTGCAGATTAATAGCCTCCATTTGGGGAAGAAATGGCCCTGGATCATTGTTCCATTTTAGGAACCACAGGTGTTGTTGTACACATTCTGTTTATAACCTTAGGGGGGAATGAAAAACGAAACCTAACAAAAAAAAAAAAAAAAAAAAGACAGCGACCATGGACCAGAATGAGTTTTGCCAACATTTCCTTCCTGATCTTTCCTACACAATCAGACACACAATAGTATGATAATAAGCACAAATTTCCACTGTCTATGTGGAATGATGATTTTAAATAAGAGTGAGGACATGAGTGTGTGTATGCATGAGTGTGCGAAAAAGAATTAAAAATTAGTGTGACTAATCTACTCATGTCTTGCATATTAAGTAACTTTCAGAATTCACCTCATGGAAGGGGCCACTAGTTTTGAAGAATGTAGATTAATAAGCCTCCTTGCTTAAAAAATGAGCTTCAATATTTGTGTGAAGCATAGAGTCAAAAGAAAAAATCGATGGACTATCGACTACTGGGGATGATCACATTCATTTTGCCCTTTGTGGTTGGTGAAATCCATGCTGCAATTACAGAGACAGGCTGGCAGCAAAGAGCCTCAGTCGGGCTTTCAGCTCCACATTAATCCAAAACTCCCCATTTTAATGCAGATATAGATTGCTTTGAGTCAATAGCTGACTGCTTGAATTGTGAAGTAGCAGTTCTGCCTGGCTCTGGCAGGCCAGAGCTTACAGTATTTGGGAATTTCAAAGCTTTGCTGTGTGAACTGGTGTGACTGAGCCTCGAGGGGAGGTGCAGTTGTGCTGATGTTGTTGAAAAGATCTGTCTTTGGGATCTAAAACACGGATTATAGCAAATTCAAGGTGGGCGGGTCATAGCATCATAGGATTGTAGAGCTGGGAAGGACCTCAGAGGTCGCTTGGTCCAGCTCTTTCCTTACAGATGAGGAAATTGAGGTCCTTAGAGGTTAACTAACTTGCATGTGGTTACACAGCTAGTCAGCAGAGGATCCTGCACTAGAAAAAGAGATGCATCCTCCTGGGCTTTCCACTATTCTACATAGGCTATAAAAAAATCAAAATTTGTTTTATTTACTACATCCCACACATATGTGCATGCAATAGATGCTTCGTTGAATAGGTTTCACTTAATCCATTATTAACATTCAACAATCCATTAAATAAGGTAGTGAGGAAATCCTTATCAATGGGAGTATGTATGCAGCTATGCCAACATAAAAAATAATCTGTAACATGTTACAACTGAGGAAAAGGTGAGATACCATGTTTGAAGCATTAAATGGGACAAAATTTTTTAAAAGATGCTTTGTAAGTGGTATGACACTACCGTAAAGGGCCATGAGAGTAAAGGGCATTTTAAGGCAAACATTTGGGGGCAGATTTCTATTTCATGCAGTATTATTACTTATATCAAACTAAACTGTGAATGTGTTGAGAGAGACGCATAGTATCTTTCATCTCTTTATCATTAGCAAATAGCATAGTGCTTGGCATGTAGTAGATGCTCAATAAATATTTGCCGAATGTTGAATGCTGTATATCTAAATCCATATAATAAGCCCTTGTGTTCAGAGTGTGGTCTGTGGTCCAGCAGCACTGACATTGCCTGGAAATTTTTTAGAAATGCAGAATCTAGGGCCCCATGCCAGACTTACGGAAGCAGAACCTGAATTTTAACAAGATCTCCAGGTACTTAGCAGGCTCATGTAAGTTTGAGATGCCTTGCTATGTTGAAACAAGTTTCTTATTGTTCAAACCTTATTACAATGAGTTTAGGTATAAAGTCTGCATATGAAATGAAAATTGTGAGTGGTCAAAATTATCCCTAAATGAATGGGCCTGAAATATCCACACACAATTAAAGGATGTGTGTGTGTGTGTGTGTGTGTGTGTGTGTGTGTGTGTGTGTGTTGTCCCTTAGTTAACTAATGGAAGAGTGGATTTACATTTCCCATCTAATTCCTAATAGGAGTTTGTTTTCAAGCAGAATGGCACCATTTAAATAATGATTTTTCTCTCTTCCTAACGCATATAATTGGAGTTAAATGCACTTATGGTAAGACTCACTGTCCATGGAAAATATTTCTTTTATGTACAGTGATGTGCGTCTTAGTATTATGACCCAAATACATTTGCCCAGTTAACCAAGTTCAGTTATGACAACTAGTCACATTGAAATCCAAGGTTTTCACCCAGGTATGCTATACTTTACCGGACAGTTACAGTATACACATCTTTCAAGTGGAATTTTGAAACAGGGTGATGGGACATGAATCATCACTCTCTCTCTCACAGCACCTTTAATACCACTGGGCTTTGTGGTTATTTATGGCCTGAGTAGCTCCCTGGATGCCACACATATCTTAAAAGTGGCAGAGAATGGCCTTGGATTGGGGAGCTCTGACTCTGAATCCTGCGCTCCTTTCTTAAGTATCTACAGGATCTGAGCTGATGCCTGAGTGACTGGACCTGTGCTCCAGCAAAGAGCTTTATCATAGGTTTTTCTGTCTTCTTTCGTGATCCCATAACAGAAAATCCAATTTGAGCTGAGGCTGAGACAAGGGTCACAGAGAGTGAGAGGATTCCCCTGCCCTGTTTCTGTCCTAAGTCATCTTCTACTCTGTTGGTGCTGGCTTTGTGACCTGTACTGAAATACTTTGAGAAGGCAGGTATATGGTTGATTGAGTGGGGTTCACCTGTCTCAGCAATGGGATGGTTAGATTTCAGCCACTTAAAAGGGATGTCCTAGCAGCAATCAGCTTATTTTTACTAGGTTTCAAATGAACTCCAGGACTCTCTGGGCTTCCATGGAGAGAAGTGAGTTTGCCCTGCAGAGAAAGCACTGGAAGGATTGATCAGGAGTAAAAGGGGTTCTCCAAGGGCATGTCTGATCTCTGTGGCTGCTGCCCCTGTGCTTTATCCCCGTCCTTGTCTTCCATCTCTGCCCTGCTCTCTGAGTGCCTTTTTATTTTTCAGGCTCAATCACTTTGTAAAGTCTCTCTCTTGTCTTCCCTTCTCATGCCTAACTCTTTAATTCTCTAATAAAAGATTTATGCAGTCTGGGCTGAGCATGCTCAGTAGTGGCAAGCAGGTTGTAAGGGGATAGCTACAGCAATATCTCTCTATGGTGTTTCTGTTGTTTACATGAGAATAATTCACCAGATCAGCAAACAGATCAGCTGGAAATCTCTTGCTTTATGACAGAACAGATCAGTTCAAACTGAATAGTTTACTGGAACATACTGCCGGGCAGCCTAGCTCGGCTTCGAAGAAAGCAGCTTTGGTTCCCACTGGTGCTGACCAGTTCATCTCAATGGCTTGCTTTTAGACACCAGCATATAGCCTGAAAAAAAGATCAAAATTGGAATTAGCCTACACTGTGCTGGCTTTTAGCCAACCATGACTCTGGGAGTGGATAGCCTGCTTTAGGGAAATGATTTGCCCCAAGCAGAATTTGGACTTTTTTTTCTTTTTTTAATTGAAGCAAAGGCAATGCTACATAATGACATAGCCACAATCAATTTTTTTGGCTGTAGTTTCTATAAACAAGATCAATATCAGTGCCATTATTTGTCTCTTTTTCCACATACCACTCTTGTAAAATTATAATTAAAAATAAGCTATTTAAGATGCAGATGAGTCTGTTATTTAATGTCTCCAACCCCCCAGTTTCCATGGAAATGGTTGAAGGAATCTAAAAATGATGGTGTGTGTGTGTGCAATATTAGCATTGAAAGTAAAGGAGAGGCTGGGAACTTTAAGAAGTCTTTTTAAGCCATGCTGGTATTACTGGATTGATTGGAAAGATAATTAATCTGTGATTGGCCTGGGAAACACCTTGAAGGAACTCTTCAGTAGGTGCCACTGGAGCATGTATCTCAGAGTTGCAGGCCCTGCAGGTGAAGGCAGGCCTTGAAGCAATTGTTAGGGCTCTTGATCTTAAGAGCATCTTGGGGGAAGGCATGATGTTCTGGGGTTCAAACAGAGTGTAGATGCTTTGGGCTGGGCTGTGGACATTCAGTTCTACTGGGCACTGCCGCTGCTGGTGGGGAGCAAGCAGTGGCACTTCTTAAGGGCTCCTATGAGAGTGGACGTGTCAGTAGAGAGTGGGAACCCTGTATTAACCACATTCAAGTTTTCCCAACAACACAGAGGAGACTCTTTGACCTAGTGGCAGAGTTTACCTCTCTGTCTCCTTTCTAATAACAAGTGGGCTGCTGCTCTAATAAAGTAAAATTGCAAGATTTCTAAAGTTTTACCTCATTTCTTTGTCTGGGCCTGAAACATGCACCCAGAAGCCAGCAGCATCTCTGCTAGACTTCATTTCATCTCCCAAGAAAAGCACATATTCTTACATTTTAAGAATGAATAAATTGAGGTAATTATTATATACATGAAAAGACCCAGTAATAAATAGCTAACACTTATTGAGCATTATGTGCCAAGCCCTTGACATAAATTGCCTCTTTTAATCATCATGACAGCCCTAAAATCTGGGAATTATATGTACAATCACACTTAAGTAAGCAGAGTTCTCATTGAGGTTAAAGAACTTACTCAAGTAAGTAGCAGAACAGAGACTTGAGCCCATTTTAAACTTCAAAACCAATAAATGATTGGGAACAGAGCAATTATTTCCTCAATAAACAGAGGTACAGAAAAAAATAAGAGAAAACTTTGGACTATATTTTGTATTATCAGTGAAATTTAACAATGATATTTTCAAATTTTCAAAAGCAATATTCAATCCGGGAAGATTACTTTAAGATAATAATAAAAAAACACAAATGACCAAATGAAAATACAAAGGGAGATGTGAACAGTAGATTGGTTATAGTAAAAAACAAAATACATAATCAGTGTAGATGAAGATAAGCTCATAGAATTTTCCAGGAATTTGGTGAAAGGATATAATTAAATAGGAACAAAGAATAAACACATGAAGAATGAATTATGAAGTTTCTATATACATGTAATAAGGATTCTAGAGAAGTGGAACAGAAGAGAGGGAGGAAATGTGATAAAAAATAATAGAAGAAAATGTATCTGTGTTGAAAAAAGATGAGTGTTTGGATTAAGTGTGCTTCCCAAATGCCAGGCAAAATTTATGAAGAGAACCCCTGTAAGATATATCCTGGAGAAGTTTTTTAACTTAGAGGGAACAAAATATTTTTGTAAGGACCTAGAAATTAAAAACAGGCTATCTAATAAAGAAAGTCTGGCATCAGGTTTTCCCAAAGAAATGGAGCAATGTCTACTAAATTGTGAGTGAAGAAAACATTAATCTCAGAATTCTATGTCCAGCCATGCTCTCATTCACATGTAAAAGCAATGGAAAGACATTTCAGACACTCAATTTCTCAGACATATAGGGACCTTGCAACCTTTTTTGATACCATCCCTTAAAGAACCACTTGAAGTTAATGAGAGGAAAAAAATCAAGATCCGAGGAGATGTGATATACAAAAATGTATCCTAATTAGTGAAATCTCTAAAATTTAGCACTGTTCATGTTAATAAAAATTTGTGAGAAACATCAGAAATAATTCTCCAAAACATCCCATCCAGTAGAACTTTCTGAGATAAATGTTCTCTGCACCGTTGGACACTGTAGCTTGTAACATATCTGATGGTTGAGCACTTAAAATGTAGATACTGTGACTTGGGAACTGACTTTTTAATCACATTTCACTTTAGTTAATTTAAATTCAAATACCCACATGTGGCTAGTGGCTACCCTACTAGACAGTATAGCTCTAAAAGCGGATATATAATATAAAAATTGAGGATGACAAGTATGAGTGGATAAATCTGCCTACTGAAAGTAGCAATGATAACTATCATTTATAGAGTCCTTTACTTTGTATTGAGGCTTTTGGTAAGCACTTTCTGTATATTCTACTGCAGCAGGTGCTCTGTGTGTGAGAGTGTGTGTGTTAATTTTTGATTGTGGAGAAGTTTCCTGATTGTTGGAATAGGCAGGAGCAAAAATTGCCTTGAAGTAGTTCTGTGTTTGAGAAGACTACAGAGCAGATAAGGCCTTATTGTCCCATGGAAAAAGGGTATAGCAGACTTTTGGTGATTTGAGTACCCTAATAGCAATTGGTTTTATCTCTATCCCTATAGATGAGCAGAGTTTTAAAATTTATATGGAAATTCAAAATACCTACAATAGCCAAAACAAATGTGAAACAGAAGGATAAATTTTTAGAGCTTTAACTTCCCCATTCCAAAACTTATTACAAAGCTATAGTAATCAGGACAGTATGGTATTGGAATAAGGATAGGTAAAGATCCATGGAACAGACTGTGAGTCTAGAAACAAATCTTTATATTTATAGTAAATTTTTTTTCTTTTTTACAAAAGTGCCAAGGTAATTCATTGGAGAAAGAGTAGTCAGGTGCTGGGATAGTGGAATATCTGTATAGGAAAAGTTTATATACACAGCTTATACCATACACAAAAATTAAGTCAAAATGGATCATAGACTTAAAAATAAAAGCTGAAAATGAAAATTTTAGAAGAAAACATAGAATAAAATTTTTAAGAACTGTAGGTAAGCAATGTTTTCTTAAATATGACTCCAGAAACATTGCCAATGAAAGTAAATATTGATAAAGTAGTCTTCACTAAATTAAAAACAATTGCTTTCTAAAAGATACCTTTAAAAAATGAAAGGACAAGCAATAAACTTGGAGAAAATATATACAACACACATATCTAATATAGGACTTGTATACAGAATTTACAAAGAACTCTTAGAACTCAATAATAAGAAGACAGACTACCCAAACAAAAATGGGCAAAAGGGACTTAGAGGTTGGAAGATGGTGCCTTCTCCCATGAATACAGCCAGATAACTATCAAATCATCCTGAATACCCCAGAAATTGACCTGAAGACTGGTAGAACAAACTCCACAACTAAAGGTAGAGAAGAGGCTGGCCACATTGAAGAAGGTAGGAAGTGTGGATATCTGGTTCAGGAGATAAATGGATTGTGGCTGCTGTGGTGGGGAGAGAGTTGCTGTCGTGGAGAAGGGTGAGAGACAAACTAGCACACGAGGGAGTGCACAGAGAAAACAAATCCCCATTGCATTTGGCTTGGAAACAGAGAGGGGTTGAATTTTGTAATTTCTGGCCACTAGTGGGGCTTAAAGCCTGAGTTTTAAAAGGTGAGCAGGCTTGGCTGGGATAGAGCCCCAAGGGCATTGCACTACTCTTGGAGAGAAGGCAGGCAAACAACCCATGGACATACAATATGGAAACAGCAATCTAAAGAGCACCAGGGACACACAGTGGGGAGGTTATTTGCTTATCTTGGAGCATGTCCCAGAGAGGCAACATTCACGGAGAGACTCCTATGAGAACAAAGGAACTGGCTGAAACCAGTTCCCTCCCCTGACCCCAGCATAAGCACAGGGCCACCTGTGGGAACTAGTGTAACACTGACACTCACTACCTAACCTTCTTATATCAAGCCTTCCCCCCTCCCCCCACCCCTGACCTTCTCTAGTAGAATTACCCTTTCCGGTCTCACTTGCCTCAGTCCCAGCATGGTGTGGCCCCCCCACCCCCCGAAGATTGACCCAAACTCATGCTCACACAATGTCTCCTAACACAGGAGTTATGCAGAGCCTCGGTTCTGGTAGTGGTGGCAACATATCTAATTTCACAGGCAGACCAGAGCACACTTAGTTAAAACAAGCACACTCAGGCCAGGGATAGAACATTGCCTACAACAAACAAAGAGAGCATCTGCAGATGACTGGCCTGAATGATAAAGTGGCCAGGACAAAACAAAGCACATGCAGCACACATTGGTGACACTCCTGGAAGCACCAAGCCCCAGGAACAGGGGACAGTACACAGCAGGGTACTATAAGACCTTTCTTCCTAAGGCCATTACCTTCATGAAGAGGAGACTTAGCTGACTTTCCTAATACAGAGAAACAGGCACAGAGACTTAGACAAAATGAGAAGACAGAGAAATGTATCCCAATGAAAGAACAGGACAAGGCCACAGCCAGAGATCTAAGTGAAACAGATATAAGTAACATGCCTGATGGAGTATGTAAAACAATGATCATAAGGATACTCACTGGACTTGTGAAAAGAGTGGAAGACATGAATGAGACCCTTAACACTGAGATAAGGAATAACATACCAGAGATAAAGGGCTCAATAAATGAAATGAGAAACATGCTTGATGGAATGAAGAGCAGACTGGAAGAAACAGAGGAATGAATTAATGACCCACCCAGAAGACACAGTAATGGAAAGTAATCAATCTGGACAAAAGAGAGAAAAAAGAATTATGCAAAACAAGAATAGACTTAGGGAACTCAGTGACTCCATTAAATGTAGTAGTATTTGTATAGGTGTTATAGGAGTCCCAGATGAAGAAGATAGAGAAAAGGGGAAAATAATTTATTTGAAGAAATAATTGCTGAAAACTTTCCTAATCTAGGGAAAGAAACAGATATCCAGATCCAGGAGGCACAGAGAACCCCCAACAAAATCAACAAAAGCAGATTCACACCAACACATATCATAATTAAATTGGCAAAATATAGTGAAAAAAAAAAAAATTTAAAGAAAAAAAAAAAAAAAAAAAAAAAAAACAAAAAAAAACAAAACCCCAAAAACCAATAACATACAAGGGAAAACCCATAAGGCTATCAGGGGATTTTTCAGTAGAAACATTCCAAGCCAGGAGGGAGTAGCATGATCTATTTAAAGTGCTGAATGGGAAAAAAATCTGCTAGGAATACTCTATCCAGCAAGACTATCATTCAGAATAGAGAGATAAAGACTTTCCCAGACAAGGGGCGCCTGACTCAGTTGTTAAGTGTCTGCCTTCAGCTCAGGTCATGCCCTCAGGGTCCTGGGATCGAGCCCTCCATCGGGCTCCCTGCTCTGCGGGAAGCCTGATTGTCCCTCTCCTACTCCCCCTGCTTGTGTTCCCTCCTTCACTGTCTCTCTCTCTGTCAAAAAAATAAATAAAAAATCTTAAAAAAAAAAAAGTTTCCCAGATGAACAAAAAGTAATGGAGTTCATGACCATTAACCAGCCCTGCAAGAAACATTAAAGGGGACTTCTTGAATGGAAAGCAGAGACCAAAAGTGACATTATGAAGGTAAGAAACACAAAAGCATTAACAATGAATATTTCTCTAAAGAATCAGTCTAGGAACTCACAAAATAAAAGGATGTAAAATATTGCAGCATGTACCTAAAACGTGGGCAGGAGAGGAATAAAGAATGTGTTCAAACTTAAATGACCATCAACTCAATATAGACTGCTATATGTAGAGGAGATTATATACAAACCTAATGGTAACTATATATCAAAAACCACTAATAAATATGCAAAAAATAAAGAGAAAGAAGTCCAAATATATTACTAAAGGAAATCACCAAACCATGAAAGAGAAAAAGACAAGAAAGGATCACAGAAAATCTTCAGAAATAACCACAACACAGACAATAAAATGACAACAAATACATATATATCAATAATTACTTTGAATGTAAATGGACTAAAGCCTACAATCAAAAGACATAGGGTGACAGAATGGATTAAAAAAACAAGACCCATCTATATGCTGCCTACAAGAGATTCATTTTAGACCTAAAAACACCTGCAGATTGAAAGTGAGGAGATGATGAAACATCTGTCATGCAAATTGAATATGAAAAGAAAGCCAGAGTAGCAATACTTATATCAGACAAATAGATTTTTTTAGAGAGAGAGAAAAGAGAGAGGGGGAGAGAGAGAGGGAAGGGGGAAGGGCAGAGAGGGAGAGAGAGAATCCCAGGCAAGCTCCATGCTCAGTGTGGAGCCTGACATGGGGCTCAATCCCATGACCCTGAGATCATGACTTGAGCAGAAACCAAGAGTTGGATGCCCAACCCACTGAGCCACCCAGGCACCCCCAGACAAATAGACTTCAAAACAAAGACTGTAACAAGAGACAAAGAAGGGCACTATATAATAATGAAGAGGATAATCCAACAAGAAGATATAACATGTAAGTATTTATGCACCCAACATAAGAGAACCCAAATACATAAAACAATACCAAATATAAAGAAACTGATAATAATACAATAATGGTAGGGAATTTTAACACCCCACTTACATCAATGGATGGATCATCTAAACAGAAACAATGGAAACAAGGAAACAATGGCTTTGAATGACACATTGGAACAGATGGATTTGACAGATGTATTTAGAATATTCCATCCTAAAACAGCAGAATATACATTCTTTTAAGTGCACATGGAACATTCTCCAGAATAGATCCCATATTAGTCCACAAAACAAGCCTCAACAAATTCAAGAGGATCAGAGTCATACCATGTACCTTTTCTGACCATAACACTATGAAACTAGAATTCAGCCACAAGAAAAAATCTGGAAAGATTATAAATACATGGAGGTTAAATAACATGCTATTAAACAATGAGTGGGTCAACCAGGAAATAAAAGTAGGAATAAAAAAGGACATGGAAACAAAGAAAATGAAAAAAAAAATGACATTCTAAAACCTCTGGGATGCAGCAAAAGTGGTTCTGAGATGGATGTTTATAGCAATGCAGGCCTACCTCAAGAAGCAAGAAAAATCTCAAATAAACACAAGCTTACACCTAAAGGAGCTAGAAAAAGAACAAACAAAACCTAAAACCAATAGAAGGAAGGAAATAAAAAAGATTAGAGCAGAAATAAATGATACAGAAATGAATACAACAATAGAACAGATCAATGAAACCAGGAGCTGGTTCTTTGAGAAAAGCAATAAATTGATAAACCATTAGCCAGACTTATTAAGAAAAAAGAAAGTATCAAAGAAATAATATCACAAATGAGAGAGGAGAAATAACCACCAACATTATAGAAATACAAACAATTACAAGAAAATATTATGAAAAACTATATGCCAACAAATTAGACAACCTAGAAGAAACAGTTAAATTCCCAAAAACATATAATCTACCAAAACTGAAACAGGAAGAAATAAAAAACATGAACAGACCAATAACCTGCAAAGAAATTGAATCAGTAATCAAAAAACTCCCAATAAACAGAAATCCAAGACCAGATGGCTTCACAGGCAAATTCTACCAATTTGCCTGTTAAAGAAGAGTTAATATCTATTCTTCTCAAACTGTTCCAAAAACAGAAAAGGAAGGAAGACTTCTAAATTCTTTCTATAAGGCCAGCATTACCCTGATACCAAAACCAGATAGAGACACCACTAAAAAAGAGAACTGCAGGCCAATATCCCTGATGAACATAGACGCAGAAATCTTCAACAAAATACTAGCAAACAGAATCCAACAATACATTAAAAAAATCATTCATCACAATCAAGTGGGATTTATTCTTGGGCTACAAGTGTGGTTCAGTATTCACAAATCAATCAACATGACACATCACATCAGTAAGAGAAAGGATAAAACAGTATGATCATTTCAATAGATGCAGAAAAAGTATTTGACAAAGTAAAACATCCATTCATGATAAACACCCTCAACAAAGTAGGTTTAGAGAGAACATACCTCAATATATAAAAAAGGCCATCTATGAAAAACCCATAGCTAACATTATCCTCATGGGTGAAAAACTGAGATCCGGAATGAGAGAAGGAGGTCCACTCTCACCACTTTTATGTAACATAGTACTGGAAATCCTAGCCACAACAATCAGATGACAAAAAGAAGTAAAACATCCACATTAGTAAGAAGAAGCAAAACTTTCATTATTTGCAGATGATGTGATACTGTATAGAGAAAACCTGAAAGACGCCACCACATAACTGCTAGAGCTGGTAAACAAATTCAGTCAAGTCTCAGGATGCAAATCAATGTACAGATATCTGTTGCATTTCTATACACCAATAGTGAAGCAGCAGAAAGAGAAATTAAGAAAACAGTTCCATTTACAGTTGCGCCAAAAATAATGAGATACCTAGGAATAAACCTAACCAAAGAGGTGAAAGATCTGTACTCTGAAAACTATAAAACACTGATGAATGAAATTGAAGATGACATGAAGAAATGGAAAGACATTCCATGCTCATGGTTTGGAAGAAGAAATAGTTAAAATGTCTATACTACCCAAAGCAATCTACACATTTAATGCCATCTCTATCAGAATACCAACAGCATTTTTCACAGAACTAGAACAATCCTAAAATTTGTGTGGAACCACAAAAGATCCTGAATAGCTAAGGCAACCTTGAAAAAGAAAAGCAAAGCTAGAGGCGTCACAATTCTGGACTTCAGGTTCTATTACAAGCTGTAGTAATCAAAACAGTATAGTACTGGCACAAAAATAGACACATAGATCAATGGAACACAATAGATAACCCAGAAATAAATCCACAACTATTAGTTCAATTAATCTTTGACAAAGCAGGAAAGAATTTCCAATGAAAAAAAGTCTCTTCAACAAATGGTATTGGGAAGATTGGACAGCTATGTGCCAAAGAATGAAACTGGACCACTTTCTTACACCACACACAAAAATAAAGTGTATTCCAGACCTAAATTAAAGACCTGAAACCAGAAAAATTCTAGAAGAGAACACAGGCAACAACTTATTTGACATTGGCCATAGCAACTTCTTTTTAGATATGTCTCTTAAGGCAAGGAAAACAAAAGCAAAAATAAACTATTGGGACTACATCAAAATAAAAAGCTTCTGCACAATGAAGGAAACAATCAACTAAACTAAAAGGCAACCTACAAAATGGGAAAAGATATTCGCAAATTACATATGCGATAAAGGGTTAGTATCCAAAATATATAAAGAACTTATAAAACTCAACATCCAAAAACAAATAATCCAATTAAAAATGGGCAGAAGACATGAACAGACATTTCTCCAAAGAAGACATACAGATGGCCAACAGACACAGGAAAAGATGTTCATCATCCCTTACCATCAGGGAAATGTAAATCAAAACTACAATGAGGGGAACCTGGGTGGCTCAGTTGGTTGAACATCTGACTCTTGGTTTCACTCAGGTCATGATCTCAGGGTCCTGAGATGGACCCCTGTGTCAGGCTCTGCACTCAGCAGGGACTCTGCTTGAGATTCTCTCTCTCTTCCTCTGCCCCTCCCCTTGCTTGTACTCACTCTCTTTCAAATAAATAAATAAATAAATAAATAAATAAATAAATAAACAAATAAATCCTTCAAAAACTATAATGAGATATCACCTCACACCTGTGAAAATGGCTAAAATCAACAACACAAGAAACAATGGGTGTTGGCAAGGATGTGGAGAAAGGGGAACCTCCTGCACTATTGGTGGGAATGCAAACTGGTGCAGCCACTCTGGATAACAGTATGGAGGTTCCTTAAAAAAATTAGAGATAGTATTACCCTATGATCCAGCAATCATACTACTGGGTATTTACCCATAGAATACAAAAGCAGGCACCTGGGTGGCTCGGTTGGTTAAGTGACTGACTCTTGATTTTGGCTCAGGTCATGATCTCAAAGTCATAAGATTGAGCCCCATGTCAGGCTCTGTGCTCAGCATGGAGTTTGCTTGAGATTCTCTTTCTCCCTCTCCCTTTGCCTCTCCCCCTGCTCACACACTCTCTCTATCTCCCTCTAAAATAAATAAATAAATAATGTTTTTTAAAAAAGAATGAAAAAGCCCTAGTTTAAAGGGATACATGCACTCTGATGTTTATAGCAGCATTATTTACAATAGCTAAGATATGGAAGATATCGATTGATGAATGGATAAAGAAGATGTGCTATATATACACAATGGAATATTATTCAGCCATAAAAATGAAATCTTGCCATTTACAATGACCTGGATGGATCTAGAGACTATAATGTAAGCAAAGTAAGTCAGAGAAAAACAAATAGCAGATGATTTTAATCATATGTGGAAATTAAGAAACAAAATAAGTGAGCAAATGGAAAAGAGAGACAGAGACAAATCAAGAAACAGAGTCTTAATCATAGAGAACAAACTGATGGTTATTAGAGGGGAGGGGTGTTGGGGGATGGGTAAAAGAGGTGATGGGGATTAAGGAGTGCACTTGTCATGATGAGCACTGGGTGTTGTATGGAATATAATTGAATCACTATATTGTACACCTGAACTTAAGACAATACTGTATGTGACCTAATTGGAATTAAAATAAAAACTTTAAAAAATGGGCAAAAGGTAAGAACAGTTATTTCACTAAAGAAGATATATGAATGCCTAATAGGCACATAAAAAGATGTGCTTATCATTACTCATTAGGGAAATGATTCATACACACTAGAATGGTTATAATAAGAAGAGAATAACAAATGTCAGTGAAGATGTGGAGAAATAGGAATCCTCATACCCTGTTAATGGGGATGTAAAATGGTTTATACACCATGATAACAGTTTGGCATTTTCTTAACAAGTTAAACATAAAAATACTGTATGGTTCAACAGTTCTACTCCTAGGCATATACTCAAGAGAAATGAAAACATGTCCACACAAAGACTTGCACACAAATATTCATAGCAGTATTACCAGATAAGAACCCAACATTGAAAAAAACCTAAACATTCACCACGTGGTGAATGGATAAACAAAATGTGGAATACCCATACAATGGAATACTACTTATTAATAAAAAAGAATAAACTAATGATAAATACTACATCATGGATGAAAATCAAAACTATTATGGTAAGTGAAAGAAGCCAAATACAAGAGACCATGTTTAGATGTTTCTAATTAGATGGAATGCCCAGAAAATGCAAATTTCTAGAGACATAAAATAGGTTAGTGGTTGCTTGGGTCTGGGGATGGGAATGAGCATTAGCTATAAATGGGCTTGAGGGGTTTTATTGGGGGGATGGAAATGTTCTAAAACTAATTTGTGGTGATAGTTGCATCACTCAAGAGTTACTAAAAATCATTGAATTAGACAGCTGAAGGAATGAATTTTATGATATATAAAATGTACCTCAATTAAAAACAATAGATTGTTTTACCATAGGTATATGGATAGAGAATGAGACATGTGGTTCTAGGTTTGGGATGTGTTAGACTTTGGAACCACCCTAGGAAGTGGCTGCTTCTGTAAGAGGAAGGAACAGATGACAGAAAGCCAACATCCATAGACTCTGATTTGAAATCCTGTCAACGAAATGCATCCGAAACCTCAGAAGTGATAAGATGATTGTAAAATTCACAAGCCAGTTTTGAATCCATGTAAAATTCAGAACCAAGATTAAACAGCTGTGAGAGTTATGATGACTGAACAGGATGTCAGTATAAACCATGGACAGTGTAAAATTATAATGAGCACAAATCAGAGAGTTGGGCAGATGGGGAAAGTTAGGTTATTTTCTCACCTTTCACAGCAAGAAGTTAGTAATTACTGTGTAGAATTGAAAGGTGATAAAAAAAAAAAAATTGATGGCTCCAAACCCTTAACCTGTAGAAGGTTCTTTAGAAGGTGATACGGAAACATTATTCAAAGTCTAGCAATTTCCTTGATTTCATTTCAGGTAATTTTTCTTTGATTAAAATCAAGCACAATTTATCCATATATTTATCTGTCTGTATATTAATGGTAATAATTTTCAGTCAAGGTAAATAGATAGTTCCTGGTGGCAAGACTTTAGAAGATTTTTAAAATTTAAAATGTTTTTCAGTATGGCTTGAGTTTTTTTGAAAAATAATGAGCAGGCATCATTTTTTAAAAGGTTATTACCTAAAAATATACACACATAATTAAACAATATAAAAGTGACTTTTAAGGATTAGAAAGGATTGTGATTCTTTTTTATTTAATCCTCAGGATTTGGTTGTATGTCTGTTATGAGATCTTTCCAAGTTTCTTCATACCACACTTAGTCTTTATAGACTTAAATTTCTACTGTTAGATCTTGAGCTCTTTGAGAAGGAGCTACATCTTATTTATAGGACATAGGAGGTCCTAATTCATACAATGGTAGGTACACTTCTTGTGTTGATTACTCCTGTGCTTTGACAATTATGGATAACACATTTAGACATCACATTTAACTGACAGCCTCTTTTGGATATTAAGCTGATTTTTCAATAACCCTCAAGGTCAGCAATCTTGTTAGCATTGCCCAGCTGTATATTAACTCATAATTTAGGGTTTACAACTTATTTTTAGAGTATACAGGCAATATTTATTTTACCTTTGCCATTATAGCTATGTATCTTTGGGAAGATTACTTAACCAAAGCCTCAGTTTCTCCATTTGTAAAAGGGGGACAATAACAGGCCATAACTCTTTAAATGTGTGGATCTCTGGAAAGTATTGGAGTAGTTGTTGCCACATGTAATGTGTCCTCAGAAACTACTAGTTGTTTTTCTTTGTGGAAGAGGAATTGGAGTATAAAGGAGCATTAGTCTGGAGGTCTGTGTTCTAGACCCAGCTCTGCCAGTTAGTATCTGAGCAACCTTGGGGAAACCATTTCTCTTTCCTGGGTTGTAGTTTCATCTTCTAAAATGAAAAGAATGGAGTAAATGATCCCAAAGGGCCTTCCTAAATCAGTCACTCTGAATTTATGATCAGGATAGTTAGTCTGGTTAGCTAATTAAAAGAAATTCAGTTTGAAAAATGATTGATTTAAATTATCTTGATTGTGTTTATTGCCCACAATAATGTATGCCCCAGAATAATAATTGTTCTCCCTTATTTTTTTGACAGCATAAACTTGGCCTAGAAACATATTTATTTTTCTCTGTTCCTTTTATCCTTCCTTCACCACCATCAGATTTTTCTGATTTGTTCATTTCACATTCTAATCTTCTGAATTAGTAAGAAATTTTGTTACTCTATACCTGTCTCTTTCCAATATGATTTGCAACAGAATCCACCATATTGAACAATCCCCGATTGGAATAAGAAGATCCTTATAAACTCTGCCTTCTTACAGTGTATACATGGGACCTCATTCTGTAGATTTTCATTACTCCTTGTTGTGATTTTTTTATTATTAGTTTTTAACAAAACAGAAGGAGGAAGAGAAAATTGTTATCATCCCCTCGGGCATTTCTTAGTTATGGGAATGGAAGTTTAACTATTGGTGGAGAATCCATGGGAATTTGAAATAGTTTTACTGTTTATCCAGACTATCTCCTATCGAAAAAGGTAACCTTTGCTACTGATTTAATAACAGTTGTTCAACTCAATTATGTAAACACTTGGCACTTTTGATTCTTCTGGAGTATTATTGAATTTTAAAAATGCCCTTTAGCATACTGAGGATAAAATTTATTCTGCCTACCTATTTAGAAGCATAATGTAATATGAAGGTAAGAAATGTTAGAAAAAGATTTTTCTCTGAGATATGTAAGCAATCTTTTTTTTTTTTACCTTCAGTTATCAATTGCATGTATTGTGTAAAATAATGATTTTAGCTAAAATCAAGTCTGCTAAGTTATTGCATACTTTGGCGATAGTACCTGGTATTTGTAAAATTTGCTATATGTTGTTTAAATGGATGGGGATCTCACTCTATAGGAGTAAATTAAATACTGTGGTTACCTGACACGAGGTGAATTGTGTGGCATCTTTTCTTGAGATAAAAGATACTGACATTTTTTAGTCTAGACAAGGAGCAGGAAGGCCAGGCACATGGTCCACTCATCTGTATTTTTTTCTACAAAAATATTTTTAAATGGAAAGATATACACTTATATGCTTAGAATTGCTATCTAAACAAGAGTTCCAAAAATACAAACTCCTTTCTATAAATTTATCTTTGATCATTTGTTCATTTAATAAAGAGCAAGATTATCTTAGGTAGTTTTCCACCATTTCTGAAGAATGGCCATCCAGTTTGTTCCCAGTGACCAAGAATGTTCTCCATTCCTTCTCCTTGTTCTTGAGGACTAAAGCTGTCTTAATTCTTCTTCAATGAGCCTTGGTATTAGGGCAGTCTTGGGGAAAAGAAATTAAGAGCAGTTTATGTTACCTCTTTTTTCAATGACTTTGAATTGCCCTTCTCGAAACATACCCTGGCTTGGCTTTTTCTTTTGCTGCCTGGGTCTGAATTTACCCACTCTTGTTTCCTGGTGCCTGATTTCTCTGTATTTCAGCCTGAATTTTTAAAGGAGTTTGGACATTATTATTATTATTGTTGTTGGACTTTATAAGGTCACAATGTAGGTTTGTAGCCTGGCTATGCAGTTTTTTTTTTTTGTTTTTTTTTTTCTACTTTACAGATATTCTAAGCCAGGATATCATATGTTAAATTGTGAAATCCTCTTAGGTTTAACTTTTAAGTTTCTTTCTTGTGACTTTTAAATTCATGGTTTCCAACAGGATTGCATAACAGAATCATGTATGCAGATTTTCAAAGATACAAATAGTAAAAGTTTCCCTTAAATTTACTGAATCAGAATTTCTGGGGTGAGGCTGTATCTTAAGGATGTGACAAATGAGTTGGACTAATAAAATTCTTGCTCTTGGGAATGTGATTTAGAAAACATGGGCACTGAGGCAAAGCTGCCATAAATACTATTGAAATAAGAGATTTATTATAGGAATTGGACCTTATGCAAGTGTGAGAGGAACTGGGAAAGTGAAGTCTGAAAGACAGAAGTTGGAGAGTCAGAGTAACAGTCACTAAGCAGTCCATTTGAAGCACTGGTTTGGGTCGACAAGCCAGGGCTTGCAGATAAGTCAGAGAGAATAAGCATGTCTGGCTGTAGGGTGGGCTATGTAGGGGAAGTTTGTGGAGACATCTATGAAAATGTCACTCTGGGGAAGCTGTGGGTCCTCAGCCAAGTTCTTAGTAGTAAGACACTGTGATTGCTGTTGGTCAGCAGGACCAGCAACTGGGAAGATGAGTTAGATGTGTTGCAAAAGAGAGCAAAAACATGCTGGATCTCACCAGGCACTTCTGCTCGATGTCTGACTGTGATGGATCTGCCAGATAATGGCTTCAACTTCAGTTCTTCCTTCCAAATCTTATGCATATCCTTCCTTTGACCAATTCTTAACTTGCACTCACACAAAGGAGGGGGTTCTGAGAACTGTAGCTTCTAGCAAAGTTGTTATTATGCAGTGTATCACAGTGGTCCCACACCAAAGTTGTGGGGGAACAAGAACTATGAATATGGACAGGAACTGTGCCACCAGAGAGGGGAATGAAGAAGCAGAGGATCATGTTCTCAACAAGAGATGGTAAGAATGGCTGGTCCTCAGAGCTACCTTGGTTCTCAATGGCTTTTCAATTTCAGACCCTGTATATCCTTAGAGTTAATTTCCCATTTTCTGAAGTATTTGAGTGCATTATCTTGCAAACAAAAGAGTCTATTTATCTAAAACTTGTCTCCAAAATAAAATTGGATAAGCAGTAAAGGGCATCCAATTAGCTTCTCAAAGATTTGCCCTGACTAGAAAATATATAATCAGGGTCTAACAGAGCATATTTGGCATATTGTTAGTACTCAAAAAGTATTTGTGGCATGAATGAACAGATGAATGAATGAATGAATGAATGAATGAATGAATGAATATAAGCCCAGGGTTGTTCTGCCAATTTTTGTATACCAATCAATAAAACTGTGTATGAGAACCTAATGCTTTAGACTCTCCATCAAGCTAAGTGGGTACTGTGAGTTGATTTGTTAGGAACAGTAATAAACTTTGTCTAAGGCATTAGTTTCATTACCACATTACTTGGAATAATTGGGCTAACTGATTCTAGAGGCTTTATCTAGGATATTATCAAGTTTGAGATGTCTTATCAAAGTCTTTTGTTGAGATGGCTTTTTAACTCCAGTGTGATCAGTTTTCTTTTCTTTTTATGTGAAATTTTACTGCTTAATTAAGGATGCAGAATGTGAACCCACATAAGTAACATACCTACTTCTAGGTATGCATGTTACATATTCTTACAGTTACCTGAAAGGAACAAACTTTGACCGTTTATATTTCACATATTCCCCTTTGTTATTCTGGTATATGAGAGCATGAGAAGAGTAGAAAATGTCCCTGTCTGTAATGGTATGGAGAAAATATTCTAGCTTCCATTTCTTCATTAAAGCCTTGGCAAAGGCTGGCTGGACTTGTAGAGAAATATGATCCCAAATATAAGGCTGAAAGAAAAATAGTCCAAAACCAAAATTTGAGGTTATGAGTGTTCAGAGCAAGACCAATTTTTCTCTTCTCACTCAGCTCTTGACCTGGGAGTTCAGTAGTGCATGGTTTGTAAAGAGTCATATTAGACTATATGTGCCAGGACTGGTAAAGGAAATTTACCAAAAAACCCCTCAAATTTTACTCTGCATGGTGTATAGTATTTCCAGGGGAGGTTCTTAAAATGTCTTCTTCAAATTTTCCCTTGCATTTGGATGCCTCTTCATACAATTAAAAGTTGCTTCAAAAACGCTTTCATAAATGTTAACTCATTTGTATCTTACAGAATTAAAATATAAAGAACATTTAATTATAATTATTTTTCCCCAAATCAAACAAAAATTTACACACATTTAATCAATCACAAAATTTTCTTGTGAGTGTAATAAATTCATGCAATCATTTAATGTTCTCTTCATTTCTCCTCTGCTCCTATTCAGGGTTTGTTCCTTGTATCATAGTTGTATATTCCAAGATTAATGGAGGAAGGCTGGAGGGAAAAGGGCAGGGTGTAAGGATTCCAGGGTAATGTGTCTGCAAAGATTTTTCTCAGGTGGAGCAAGATTTGGGTTCCATGGAGTGAGGCTGGAATTGGAGGGATGGATATCCTAGGTCTCTTAATTTCTTCTTATTTTAGTTTTCCAGTGCCCTCTTTATTTCCAGTGTCCTCTTTCTCCTCCAGATTCACCATGGCTTGCTTGCTAATGTTTCTCCATATGGGACATAATAGTCTAGATGTGACTTGAGGCAGAAATCAGAGGGATTATTAGCAACTTTAATTATCTCCTGCAATTTTTTATATGTGTTAGACATCTAAAATTTTTTCCATGCCAAGATGATGGCCCATGTTGCACTTACAGTTACCCAAGCTCTCAGAAAGGCTATTTAAAGCAGAGAGAAGACTGTGCAAAGGCTTATGGGTGAAAGTCCTGGCATGTGCAAGGATGGAATTGATAATTCCTTTCAGCCTATTACAGATTTGTTGAGGAAATCTAATATGAATATTTGTTGAATATATCTAAAATGTCTTCACCCATATTGCTGACAGAAATATTGATACAATAGGACCAAGGACATGGTCCTAGGCCCTATAGCATATTGTTAAAGATCCCTTTCTTCGTTTATTTTGATTCTGACCAGCTTTTTGAGAAAAGATGTTTGTTCAGATATGCTTCCCTAATTACACTGTCAGAACCCCTAACTTCTTTGTTTTTATAAAAGGATATATGAAAATCCATCATATAGTATACCAAAATCAAGGCTGTAGTACTCTATACCTACCCTATGGCCCAGCAATTCCACCCCTAGGTATTTATCCAAGAGAAATGAAAAAAAAATGTTTACTAAAAGATCTATAGAAGAGTGTTCATAGGGAGTTTATTCATAATAGCCTGAAATTGGAAATGACCCATGTGTCCATTAATTACAAAATGGATAAACAAACCATGGTATGTGCATACAATGGAATACTACTCAGCAATAAAAATAAACTATTGATATGTGCAATGTGGATGAATCTCAAAAGCATACTGAATGAAAGAAGTGTTCTATAAAAGAGTATCTACTGTATGATTTAATTTACGGGAGTTCTAGAACAGTTAAAACTAATCTTATAGTGCAAAACAATCAAAACCATGATTGCCTCTGGGAGTGCGTAGGATCCGGTATTGATTGGCAAGGGGCACAAGTAACTTTCTGAGATGATGGTCATGTTCTGTATGACAGTGGTTGTTAGACAGGTATATGAGTAAACATATCAATGTAACCAGCACTCTGATCAGGAAATGGAACATCAGTGTACCTGATGCAGCTCCTTGTGCTTATTTCCAGTTACTACCTCGTAAGGGAAACAGTGTTCTGATTTTTAATGCTGTCAATAATAAGACTTACCTGTTTTTGAATTTTGTAGTGCTGGGAAAGTAATGGAAGTTGAAATATTAGATCTTTTCTAGCTTTTTCTTCTAGTTAAACTGAATAAGATACCTCAATACTTAATGTATCAACTGGTTTAATGAATCAAGTTCTGTCTACATGACCTCCGTGAAAAGTGAACAGTCCAGCCCACTGACCAACTGATCTTCCACAGATCTGGGTCTTGGAATTATAGTTAAAATAACTGTTTGCTTGATTGAGATATCAACTCTTCATTCAGATATTTAGACTTTGGTTAGGCACCCACTAAATGAGGCATGCGAGTGCAAAAGCATTCCAAACTGAGCAGATATAAAGAAATATTATCCTTTAGAACCCATTTGATCCTTTTTTTTAACCCAAGAAAACATAAATGCAACAATAGATCAATTTGACTGTAAATATTATCTAAGTATGTCCTTTAAAAGCCAAAGGAATGTCAGATACAATTTATTTTCCACCAGTGCAAGCTGAGACATTAAGTGGCAATTCTACTTCCATTAGCTAAATCTGGCAAATACGCAACTGTTTAAAGGCATTGTCGATAGCCATTGCACAATTAAGTATTTGTACTGATGCCTTATTAAATTACCCTTTTCAAGTAGGCATAATAAACTAGGAGTTCACTGTACAGATTTTCATGGTGAAAGTCAGATCAGTATGGGATTTATTTAGAGAGAATTCAGTGCACTAAGTAATGAAGTAAATTTCATATGTCTTGCTGAAATAAATCTTAATTTCCTTAAAACTTTTTTTGTTTTTAGGGTCAAGAAGCAGCAAAATAAAAATCCCTGCAAATATAATTATCATGATTTATAACATTGATGAAACAACTTTATAATTCCAATTGTCTTTTTAATAACAAAATCTATTTTGTTTTTAACTGGGAGCATTGCCCTACACAGGAATTTCCAATCTTCAATAAAAAGCTGATATTTCTCCCCAGCTTTAAGGTTCCTACAGGGACTGAATGATAAATGAGTGAATGGAGAGGAGGATGATTGAGGGAGGTCATGGTGAAAGGATTGGGATGAGGAGGCTGTGGAGATGGTTGAGCAACATCTAAAGGAGGCGTTGAGATCTAGGGAGATCCTAATCTTCTGGGTGGACCTTTCTGCATCTTGTCTGCAGAGCAATGTTAACTAGAAAGGTCTTTATTTAGTAATGCATGGGTCTCTCTTTTTCTTTGGTAATTAGATATAGTTCTCATCACATAATTCTTAAGCAATGGTTATGTCTTTCTTGGTCTGGTATCACATTAGTTTCTATATAAAAATAATTTGACTCCCATTTTCTTCCTTCCTCAACCACTCACTAAGCGTAAAAAGGTTTGGGTCTTGGTTGGCCTTCAATTACTGAGTCTGCCAAACACCAAATTTTCTATAACTATGATTTGTTCACAGAAAACACTTAGTGATTATTTCTAATTCAATCAGAATGAAATAAGTGAATTCTTGAATTCTCCTAAAATATTAGATAAGAATATAGCATATATCAGTTATTTGGATACATGGCTAAATCTTTATAGTCTTCATCTGGCTGTTTGATGTTACATAAGGACAGTCTCTGTGCCTTTTTTATTGCTCAAATTGCCCAGAAGAATACTTTTGCTTTCCAATTTGCCATAATGCAAAATATGATTTTGGGAATAGTTGCTCTAAAGAAACATTTCTATAAAATAAATCATGTTTGGGATATTTTAGGGGAGTTTTTTTCAAGGCATTATAATAAGTCTTTTGTACTGGAAAGAATCACTTCAATTTACCACTCTGAGTACCTTTCATTTTTCATTTATTGAAGGTGAGAGTATGTTTGTAATTTGAATCTTTCATATGCTGATTATAATCTTTAATTGTTTCACCACATTTATCTGGGTTGATGACAGATAAGGAAACTGAGGCACAGATGGAGTTGTTTTTTTAATGACCTCCTGCACAAGGTAACACTAGATTAAATATCAAAATGGCTAGTGTTAGGCCACCAAACAGACACTTTTAATTACTTCTGTGTTATATTTCCTAAAAAAGCTGTGATTGTTTGAATCATGTAAATATCTGCTCAGCCTTTTATAGAATTATCTAATTTTTCAATACATGTCATCTTTTTATATGCAAATATACAGGTTTAATTATTCCTACCTCCTATTGTCTACCTCAGTGAGGGAAGGTGGTATGTGGTAGAGGAAAGAACTAGAAGATGAGAGATATGTGTTCTAGTCTGAGATCCACCACTAACTTTGAAAACTTGAGTAAATCACTTGCTTTCTCTAGCCTCAGTTTCCTCAGGGCACTTGAAGTAGGTAATGTGTTAAACACAAGTAATAGTTAAAAATTTATTGTTTTGCTTTGTCTTTGTAGTCTGTTCTGGGACCAGGAACAGACTTATTAGTCAGGGGCAAGTGTTAAAGTGGAAACCAGGAAAAACCACAGAGCAGTATTTCTGTAAGTATGGTGGATGGACTATCTTTTAAACAATACAAATCCCTGGGCCTTATCATTTCAAGGCAGAATTTTCTAGAAGGGGATGGGGGGATGGTCTGTAATTCTAACAAGTGCTTCAGGTGATTCCAGTGCTCACTGAAATTTAAGAACCACTTCCACAAGATAAACATATGAGATGAACATTCTGTTCCCCTGGACATAATCTTTTAAAAAATATATTCAAAAATTAGTCTTTCTTATAGAAAACATGGGCATAATCCCCAGCTTTTAAAGGGTGATGGTGGTTTGGGGGTGCCTAGTATAGCTCATGAGGCCAGGTTGGCCAGGGTGACCAGGGACTCAGGGGCCTCTAGACTTCTCAGAAGGGTTCCTGGAAGATTCTGATAAAAAAAAAAAATCAAGAGGGTAGAGCTTGCTTAGAAGGTGGTGGGCCTGAGACCTGGCTCTGGGACATGGTCTTTGAAGAGGCAGTATAGTTTCTTAATATAGAATTAACATGGAGAGTTAGGACAGGGACCAGCATCAAGTGTGAGGCTGAGGAAGACAGACCCTAAGTCATGGTCATGGAAAACAGAGGGAAGAGCAATGCCAGTGGCATTTCAGCTTTTCCCCACAATTAGAACTGATATTTCATGCCCTATAAGTAAGTCTTGAGGGTTTTAGGGACCCTGTAGCCAGCCAACCAAGATGAGATCCTGCCTGTAGCCTCCATGGCTGGAGCATTTAAAGTTAAGCACAAGAAATCTTGTGTCTACTTTTTTTTTAAAATTTTTTATTGTTATGTTAATCACCATACATTACATCATTAGTTTTTGATGTAGTGTTCCATGAGTCATTGTTTGTGCATAACACCCACTGCTCCATGCAGAACGTGCCCTCTTTAATACCCATCACCAGGCTAATCCATCCTCCCACCGCCCTCCCCTCTAGAACCCTCAGTTTGTTTTTCAGAGTCCATTGTCTCTCATGGTTCGTCTCCCCCTCCGATTTCCCCCCCTTCATTCTTCCCCTCCTGCTATCTTCTTCTTCTTCTTTTTTTTTCTTAACATATATTGCATTATTTGTTTCAGAGGTACAGATCTGTGATTCAACAGTCTTACATAATTCACAGCACTGACCATAGCACATACCCTCCCCAGTGTCTATCACCCAGTCACCCCATCCCTCCCACCCCACCCCCCACTCCAGCAACCCTCAGTTTGTTTCCTGAGATTAAGAATTCCTCATATCAGTGAGGTCATATGATACATGTCTTTCTCTGATTGACTTATTTCGCTCAGCATAACACCCTCCAGTTCCATCCACGTCGTTGCAAATGGCAGGATCTCATTCCTTTTGATGGCTGCGTAATATTCCATTGTATATATATATACCACATCTTCTTTATCCATTCATCTGTCGATGGACATCTTGGCTCTTTCCACAGTTTGGCTATTGTGGACATTGCTGCTATAAACATCGGGGTGCACATACCCCTTTGGATCCCTACATTTGTATTTTTGGGGTAAATACCCAGTAGTGCAATTGCTGGGTCGTAGGGTAGCTCTATTTTCAACTTTTTGAGGAACCTCCATACTGTTTTCCAGAGTGGTTGCACCAGCTTGCATTCCCACCAACAGTGTAGGAGGGTTCCCCTTTCTCTGCATCCCCGCCAACATCTGTTGTTTTCTGACTTCTTAATTTTAGCCATTCTGACTGGTGTGAGGTGGTATCTCACTGAGGTTTTGATTTGGATTTCCCTGATGCCGAGCGATGTTGAGCAATTTTTCATGTGTCTGTTGGCCATTTGGATGTCTTCTTTGGAAAAATGTCTGTTCATGTCTTCTGCCCATTTCTTGATTGGATTCTTTGTTCTTTGGGTGTTGAGTTTGATAAGTTCTTTATAGATTTTGGATACTAGCCCTTTATCTGATATGTCATTTGCAAATATCTTCTCCCATTCTGTCGGTTGTCTTTTGGTTTTGTTGACTGTTTCTTTTGCTGTGCAAAAGCTTTTTATCTTGATGAAGTCCCAATAGTTCATTTTTGCCCTTGCTTCCCTTGCCTTTGGCGATGTTTCTAGGAAGGAGTTGCTGCGGCTGAGGTCAAAGAGGTTGCTGCCTGTGTTCTCCTTTAGGATTCTGATGGACTCCTGTCTCACAATTAGATCTTTCAACCATTTTGAGTCTATTTTTGTGTGTGGTGTAAGGAAATGGTCCAGTTTCATTCTTCTGCATGTGGCTGTCCAATTTTCCCAACACCATTTGTTGAAGAGACTGTCTTTTTGCCATTGGATATTCTTTCCTGCTTTGTCAAAGATTAGTTGACCATAGAGTTGAGGGTCCATTTCTGGGCTCTCTATTCTGTTCCATTGATCTATGTGTCTGGGAAAAGTTTTCAATTAGCAATAATCGTGCCTCAGATAAACCTCATTGGCTACGATACTGCCACTGCGCAAAGCTTATTGATCTATGTGTCTGTTTTTGTGCCAGTACCATACTGTCTTGATGATGACAGCTTTGTAATGGAGCTGGAAGTCCAGAATTGTGATGCCACCAGCTTTGCTTTTCTTTTTCAACATTCCTCTGGCTATTCGGGGTCTTTTCTGGTTCCATACAAATTTTAGGATTATTTGTTCCATTTCTTTGAAAAAAGTGGATGGTATTTTGATGGGGATTGCATTGAATGTGTAGATTGCTCTAGGAAGCATTGACATCTTCACAATATTTGTTCTTCCAATCCATGAGCATGGAACGTTTTTCCATTTCTTGTGTCTTCCTCAATTTCTTTCATGAGTATTTTATAGTTTTCTGAGTACAGATCCTTTGCCTCTTTGGTTAGATTTATTCCTAGGTATCTTATGGTTTTGGGTGCAATTGTAAATGGGATCGACTCCTTAATTTCTCTTTCTTCTGTCTTGTTGTTGGTGTATAGGAATGCCACTGCTTTCTGTGCATTGATTTTATATCCTGCCACTTTACTGAATTCCTGTATGAGTTCTAGCAGTTTTGGGGTGGAGTCTTTTGGGTTTTCCCTGTAAAGTATCATATCATCTGCAAAGAGTGAGGGTTTGACTTCTTCTCTGCCGATTTGGATGCCTTTGATTTCTTTTTGTTGTCTGATTGCTGTGGCTAGGACTTCTAATACTATGTTGAATAGCAGTGGTGATAGTGGACATCCCTGCCGCGTTTCTGACCTTAGGGGGAAAGCTCTCAGTTTTTCCCCATTGAGAATGATATTCGCTGTAGGTTTTTCATAGATGGCTTTTATGATATTGAGGTATGTACCCTCTATGCCTATACTCTGAAGAGTTTTGATCAGGAAAGGATGCTGTACTTTGTCAAATGCTTTTTCTGCATCTATTGAGAGGATCATATGATTCTTGTTCTTTCTTTTGTTAATGTATTGTATCACATTGATTGATTTGTGGATGTTGAACCAACCTTGCAGCCCAGGGATAAATCCCACTTGGTCGTGGTGAATAATCCTTTTAATGTACTCTTGGATCCTATTGGCTAGTATTTTGGTGAGAATTTTTGCATCCATGTTCATCAGGGATATTGGTCTGTAATTCTCCTTTTTGATGGGGTCTTTGTCTGGTTTTGGGATCAAGGTAATGGTGGCCTCATAAAATGAGTTTGGAAGTTTTCCTTCCATTTTTTTTTTTTTTTTGGAACAGTTTCAGAAGAATGAGTATTAATTCTTCTTTAAATGTTTGGTAGAATTCCCCTGGGAAGCCATCTGGCCCTGGGCTTTTGTATATTGGGATATTTTTGTTGACTGCTTCAATTTTCTTAGTGGTTATAGGTCTGTTCAGGTTTTCTATTTCTTCCTGGTTCAGTTTTGGTAGTTGATACATCTCTAGGAATGCATCCATTTCTTCCAGGTTATCTAATTTGCTGGAGTATAGTTGCTCATAATGTTCTTATAATTGTTTGTATTTCTTTGGTGTTGGTTGTGATCTCTCCTCTTTCATTCATGATTTTGTTGATTTGGGTCATTTCTCTTTTCTTTTTGATAAGTCTGGCCAGTGGTTTATCAATCTTGTTAATTCTTTCAAAGAACCAGCTCCTAGTTTTGTTGATCTGTTCTACTGTTCTTTTGGTTTCTATTTCATTGATTTCTGCTCTGCTCTTTATTATTTCTCTTCTCCTGCTGGGTTTAGGCTTTATTTGCTGTTCTTTCTCCAGCTCCCAGGTGTAGGGTTAGGTTGTGTATTTGAGACCTTTCTTGTTTCTTGAGAAAGGCTTGTATTGCTATATACTCTCCTCTTAGGACTGCCTTTGCTGCATCCCAAAGATTTTGAACAGTTGTGTTTTCATTTTCATTTGTTTCCATGAATTTTTTTAACTCTTCTTTAATTTCCTGGTTGACCCATTCATTCTTTAGTAGGATGCTCTTTAGCCTCCATGTATTTGAGTTCTTTCCGATTTTCCTCTTGTGATCGAGTTCTAGTTTCAAAGCACTGTGGTCTGAAAATCGGCAGGGAATGATCCCAAACTTTTGGTACCGGTTGAGACCTGATTTATGACCTAGGATGTGATCTATTCTGGAGAATGTTCCATGGGCACTAGAGAAGAATGTGTATTCCATTGCTTTGGGATGGAATGTTCTGAATATGTCTGTGAAGTCCATTTGGTCCAGTGTGTCATTTAAAGTCTTTATTTCCTTGTTGATCTTTTGCTTAGATGATCTGTCCATTTCAGTGAGGGGGGTGTTAAAGTCCCCCACTATTATTGTATTGTTGTCAATGTGTTTCTTTGCTTTTGTTATTAATTGCCTCATATAATTGGCTGCTCCCCTGTTAGGGGCATAGATATTTACAATTGTTAGATCTTCTTGTTGGATAGACCCTTTAAGTAGGATATAGTGTCCTTCCTCATCTCTTATTACAGTCTTTGGTTTAAAAACTAATTTGTTTGATATAAGGATTGCCACCCCAGCTTTCTTTTGGTGTCCATTAGCGTGGTAAATGGTTTTCCACCCCCTCACTTTCAATCTGGGGGTGTCTTTGGGTCTAAAATGAGTCTCGTGCAGACAGCATACCGATGGTCTTGTTTTTTAATCCAATCTGATAGCCTGTGTCTTTTGATTGGGGCACTTAGCCCATTTACATTCAGGATAACTATTGAAAGATATGAATTTAGTGCCATTGTATTGCCTGTAAGGTGACTATTACTGTATATTGTCTGTGTTCCTTTCTGGTCTATGTTGCTTTTAGGCTCTCTCTTTGCTTAGAGGACCCCTTTCAGTATTTCTTGTAGGGCTGGTTTCATGTTTGCAAATTCCTTTGGTTTTTGTTTGTCCTGGAAGCTTTTTATCTCTCCTTCTATTTTCAATGACAGCCTAGCTTGGCTGCATATTTTTCTCATTTAGTGCTCTGAATATATCATGCCAGTCCTTTCTGGCCTGCCAATTCTCTGTGGATAGGTCTGTTGCCAATCTAATGTTTCTACCATTGTAGGTTATGTATCTCTTCTCCCGAGCTGCTTTCAGGATTTTCTCTTTGTCTCTGAGACTCATAAGTTTTACTATTAGATGTCGGGGTGTTGACCTATTTTTATTGATTTTGAGAGGGGTTCTCTGTGCTTCCTGGATTTTGATGCCTGTTTCCTTCCCCAAATTAGGGAGTTCTCTGCTATAATTTGCTCCAATGTACCTTCTGCCCCTCTCTGTCTTTCTTCTTCTTCTGGGATCCCAATTATTCTAATGTTGTTTCGTCTTACGGTATCGCTTATCTCTCGAATTCTGCCCTCGTGATCCAGTAGTTGTTTATCTCTCTTTTTCTCAGTTTCTTTATTTTCCATCATTTGGCCTTCTATATCACTGATTCTCACTTCTGCCTCATTTATCCTAGCAGTTAGGGCCTCCATTTTTTATTGCATCTCATTAATAGCCTTTTTGATTTCGACTTGGTTAGATGTTAGTTCTTTTATTTCTCCAGAAAGGGTTTCTCTAATAACTTCCATGCTTTTTTCAAGCCCATCTAGTATCTTTAAAGTCATGATTCTGAACTCTAGATCTGACATCATACTAATGTCCGTATTGAGTAGGTCCCTGGCAGTCAGTACTACCTCTTGTTCTTTTTGTTGAGGTGATTTTTTCTGTCTTGTCATTTGTCCAGAGAAGAATAGATGAATGAGAGAACAAAATGCTAACAGGGTAAAAACGTCCCCAGAAAATATACTCTAAACACATCAGAAAAGACCTGAAGCCGGGGGAAAAAGAAAGGGAAAGAAAGAAAAAAGAAAAAGAAAAAGATAAAAACAAACGCAGAACAAAACAAAAATAACCAGAATATGATCAAATATGATCAGGCTGGTGCATAGATCAGTGCCACACACTAGATTTTGGGTGTATTTTGGGCTGTTAGAAGAAAGTGCCTCCCAAAATTTTAAAGAAAGAAAAACTTATATATGTACAAAAATAAGGGTTGATATGATGAAGGGATGGAATATGACTGTAAAGATGAAAATTATAAAAAATTTTATAAAAGGAATTGATAAGAAGTTGTTTGAAAAAAGAAAGAAGAGGATTTAAAAAAAAAAAGAAAAAAAAAGGGAGAGAATGTGATCAGGCAGGAGAGTAGAACAAAACCATACACTAGAGATTTAGGGTATATTTTGATCTGTTAGAAGAAACTATCTCAAAATTTTAAAGAGAGAACAACTTATATATATATGCCAAAAATAAGGGTAGCTAGTATGAGGGGATAGAATATGACTCTAAAAATGAAAAATAAAAATGTTTTTTAAAAAAGGGATTGATAAGATGTTGGTTGAAAAAGGGAAAAAGAAAAATTCAAAAAAAAAAAAAGAAAAGACAGTTAAAAAAAAATTAACTTTGAAAGACTAAAGAATCATGGTAAAAACCCATGGATTCTATGTGCAGTATTCCCCTAGCGCTGGAGTTCTGCCCTTCTCATTGATTGGTAAACTTGGTCTTGGCTGGCTATTCTCGCTGATCTTCTGGGGGAGGGGCCTGTTGCTGTGGTTCCCAAATGTCTTTGCCGGAGGTGGAATTGCCCCGCCCTTGCCAGTCCAGGCTAAGTAATCTGCTCGGGTTTGCTATCAGGAGCTTTTGTTCCCTGTAAGCTTTCTGTACAGCTTTGGAGGTCGAGAGTGAAAATGGCGGCCTCCCAATCTCTGCCCCGGAGGATCTGAGAACTCGGGGCCCCGCTCCTCAGTGAGCCCCCAGAGAAAAGCAGTCAATCACTTCCGTCTCCCCGCTCTCCGCTGCACTCCATGCTCACCCGGCCTGGGACCGAGCGTTTCTATCTCTGCCACCCAACTCCATGTGGAGTCTCCAAACCCAGCAGATCCCTGCTGTGCGCTCCCATGCCGCTCCTCCCACGGGAGGAAGGGGAGTCTCCCCGGATCTGTCACTTGTTGGGTCCCTGCTGGAGGAGCAGTGGCCCGACTGTGCCGCGGATCACGGTTTATGGCAACCCCGAGGTGAGAGCCCTGGCCTCGGCTCCGTCTCTGCGGCCGGCTTCCCTGCTCTGATACGTGGGAGCTCTGCCGCACTCAGGCACCCCTGGTCTTTCTGTGACCCCGAGGGTCCTGGGACCACACTGTCCCACGAGGGTTCCACCCCCTGCTTAGCCACTGGAGCGATGTCCCTCAACGGAGCAGACTTGTAAAAGTTCCGATTTTGTGCTCCCCGGCTCTATCACTTGCCAGAAGCTGCCGCTGGAGGCCCCTTCCCCCGCTGTCTATCCTCCTGAATATTGCCTTGGATTCACTTCTTCGCACGTCCTACCTTCCAGAAAGTGGTCGCTTTTCTGTTCAGAGAGTTGTTGCTATCCTTTTCTTCGATCTCCTGTTGAGTTTGTAGGTGTTCAGAATGGTTTGATCCCTATCCAGCTGAATTCCTGAGACCAGACGAAATCCAGGTCTCCTACTCCTCTGCCATCTTGCTCCGCCCCTCTTGTGTCTATATGCAGTTTGGTCTCTCCTCTTTCTACCTTTATATTTATGGAATTGCCCCTAAGTACTGTTTTAGACTTACCCAACTAATTATTTTTGTGTCTTTTACAGCATGAGAGCTATTCTTCAGGTAGTGTAAATCAATAATCTCTGAACTAGGTAATCCTCAAATTAAAAACAAAAGGTCACTATAAGAGTGTCGAAATTGGGACAGCTTCATAGTTGGCCTCCTGCTAGAAACTGTCCTTACGTATCAACCTTTAGCCCCTTAAGCTGTGAGTCTATAGGAAGGGACTGCACAGTAGCGATTGAGAGTCTAGGTTTGGAACCAGACACCTTGGGGTTCACGATCTTGCCCCAAACTAATGAGCTGCAGAATCCTGAATAGTTTCTCCACCTGTGAAATGGAGCTAAAGATAGGATCAAACTTGTAGAGTTGTTATGAAGATTAGAAGAAGAATATATGTGAAGTGCTTGGAATGCCACCTGTCACAACACTGTTATGGTTAACCGTCCTTTGCTCTTAGTAAAAAGATAACTGCCTGTGATATAGGACTTGAAGGGACCTCAAGCTTCAGTCTTACCGAGTAACAATGGGTCCTGGACTTAATACTATTGATACTCTAGGTTAAGACAGTGGTGATCCTAGAGTTGTAGAATATGATTCAGGAAGAGTACATGTGAAGCCATTACACTGTGATACACTTTGATTTCATTAGATGAGATAGCGAAGCCCAGAGGGAATTGCCTCCAGCACAAGTGTGAGCAAGTCCGGAAAGTTCGGCAGGACATACAAGGTGAGGACCTTTGTGGGCAGCCCAGGGGTGAATAAAGCAGGAGGTGAGGAGGGGAGCATGCTTTCTATTTTGCCTCCTCCTGCCAGCCTTGCCTATGAGAGAAATCAAAAAACAATGACAGAGGTATTCTGACACTTAACCAGAATCCAGATGGGTTTGTGTCCCCGTTGAATACTCATAGTTTTCCCTTCTTGGTTAAGGAAACATATGTCCGTCTGTCTTGATTAGTAGTTCTGTAAACCACTAGTCTGAAGTCCTCTATTGATCTCCAGATAGTGCAGCCAGGCTTCCAGCTGCCCTGACAGTTGTCTCCACTCAGAGTCCAGGAGCCGGGTGAGCACTGCTGCCTTGGTGTTCACTGGGAAGGCCTCTTGCTAGCACAGGCACCGTCCAATCCTGTGCAACGTGGAATGAAAAAAATGGCTCCCAAACAAGATCTTACAATTGTGAAAGGAGTGAATTGAGGGAAGAACAGCAGCCATCTTATCCAAGGGTAAATAAATTTAGGGTTTATTTGAACCACTTAGCCCGTCTCTTGTCTACATGATCTTCTGTCACATTGGAAGAAATCGATGCTTATTAATTCCAGTAATGAACAGAATCCTGACTTCAAATCAGAGAATCCACAGGACCTCTTTTCCTTTATTTATTGTCTTTATTCTGTTGTTTTAGACAACATATTCTTGCCTATTTGAAGATCCGTATATATAACCTGTATATTCATATACTTAAAATTATTCCTTGGTATATTTAGTTTACCTTACATGCAGCATTTAAGTGGAATTCATTTCACTGACATACTATAATGCCCACCTAATATTCTTATTATTGATTTTAGTATTTCAAAAGTATTATTCATGGTGACACCTACTGGGAAGCAAATTTCAGTTATATCAATAGATATTATTATAATATAGAAAACATTAATATTTGATGGTGACATAAGTATGACACAAAGGCAATAAACTCATTAATAAACACCCACATGTCATTAATAAAACATTCCAAGATGACAACTATGAATTTTCAGCTCTTATTCCTCAAGCTCACTGTTTATTTACCAAGTATATTTTGCATGTTTACCATTGTTCAGAAAAGTTATTTTTGATTAATGAAGCTGACCCTCCTTTAAAGTAACATAGAACTTGAAAATAATTATAGTGATAATATTAGTATGAAATCCATGCATTTTCTAAGAAAAAGAGAGAGAGGTTTATCAAAACATAATGATGCTTTCCTCTCTTTTTCTTTTCTTTTCTCTCTCTCTTTTTTGTGTGTGTGTGTGTGTGTTGCTTGGCAACCAACATTGATCTGTCCAAAAAAAAAAAAAAATCACATGACTTAAGAATTGCTAGTGGCAATATTACTCTGTCATTTTTCTTTCTCACACCAAGCTGATGAAGATACTACTAACTGGAACAGCTATTAATTGTTTCTTCTTTCTTTGAAGTTTAATTTTCCATGTATTTACCATACATTAAAGAATGGTCCTGCTAAAGACTGGCCTAGAGGAGATAGCTTGAGAAAGATACCTGAGTGGGAAACGCTTCTTTGAGATGAAAAAGAGCAGTAAAATATTCAATTTTTTATTCATGATTCATCAGGTCAATCTTGCCTTCCCAAAATACCAATCATGGCAAAACCTAGTCAGGTGGTCTCCATTTACCCTCACTTGTATTTTGAAAACATACCCAAGAAAACCTGCTAATTGCCTCCATGAGGCTGATGGAGGTGTGTGTGTTCTTAGGCATTTATTAGAACCATCTTCCTGATCATTGTGAGCTACTTTGGATCTTCCCATCAGTCTGGTATGTCCCCCTCCCAGCCATTCAGTTTCCTGATTGATGTTACCCTCTCTTAAATGGGGTACTCTGTTCTCTGATGAAATCTTTGATTTGCAGGCTTTTTTTCCCCCCTGAAAGCCACTGCTGACAAAGCATCCAATATTTTGGGGGCATCCTTCCATTGCTGTCAGAATATTTTGTCAGAATTAAACAAAACTCAAGACAAGGACAGTGGGAATTTCACTGAACTCCATAAATTATTTTTATGAAGTATTTTTCCTTAAGAGAATCAGCTTGGAAGAGACTGTGCTTTGCCTGCAGGTAGGGGGCAAGTAGCAACACTGACCTGCCAATCATATGGTCAAAACTGTGTCACAAGTAAATAGAAGATATTTTCCTTTCTAAATCCTCTGTCTTTTATCTACAGTTACTTGTTTATTTTGAAAGGCCTTGAAACATATTCTCCATGTGAAGTATATCCAGTTTCACATCGTCTCTGTATTACATTCTCATGTCTATGAGAATTGATGCTGTTTTCTCATATTGCTTTTGTGGCTTTCCCCACCCCACCCTGTGTAAGAGTCTAACAAGGCAGAAGCTTCAGAGAATGTTTACTGGCTAATACCTGACCCCTTTCTCTCACATTACAGGTCCAAGTGACCATTTTCAAGGCAAAAGGTCATCCCCATCCCCATCCCTTTGGAACCAATGTGCATCAACCTTCTAACCTCTGCCTTAGAGAGATGATGGCTGTTTGGGCTGCAATCCCTTCATTACAGATGGTCCATATTTTATATTTAGTGTGGGAGGTCAAATTTAGGAAAGCAATTTCTCTTAAAGCTTAGAGTTCCAATAATCCAACATCCTCTATAGGCTTATGGGTGAGTGGGCAGTAATGGGTTTATGGGAAGCGCCCGCTGGTCTGTCTTTTCCAGGGAGGGGATTATTCCTGTCAATCTAAATTTTTAGAATTGGTGGGCTCCCATTGTTTATTATTCAGCAAGCTTTTATTAGATTGTCTCTAAGCACAATGCAGCAAGTGGGGCATCCTTCTGAGCAGGCTAGCAGGCTGGATCAATATCTCTAGGCATTTAAAATCTTGGATAAAATAATGCTACATTTTCATCTCAGCTCCAGAAGAAAGTCCTGCATGTAGTTCAGTTGCAGAGAGAACATACAGAAAGATGCATAAAGGCATTAGCACAGACAGTAATTGTCTCACAATGATAGAATCGAGGGGTAATGTGGTAGATTTTTTAGGTGAAGGGATGTTGAAGGTATTTTATTCTTTTGTGACAGTTTAGCCTAAATCTACAAAGAAACATATTATGACTGGGCTACACAGATGGATTTATTGTGCTAACTTCAAGTAAAATATCAGAGAAAGATGGCATTAATTTTAAAATTAAATTGTAAATGAATTTTTATCTATTACTACATATATGTATGGAGTGAAACAGAGACTAGATTAATTCACTTCTGTGTAACAGATGAATTAAATCAAGCACAGTGACTTGGGACCTAAGAGAAGCCACATGACCCCAGAACCTTTAGTTGTGCAAACCCCAGAAGACCAAACTATCCTATGGAAATATGGGTAGGGGCGATGGGTCACAACCTCCATGTCTAGATCAAGTGTTCTTATCCTTAATGAACTCTAGAAACGAAGCAGAGTAAACACTCTAGTCTTTTGTGTTGAGATATCAGGCTTAAAAAAATTCCTTATTCTGACTTTCCAATTTGCCTGATTAGAAACTAGGCTGGGAGTGGAATAGACTCTAGTAAGGAAAGTTTCCTGAGACTTAAGTGATATTGAGATAAATGTGGCCCCCTCACCTGCCTGCCCATTCCCTCCACTGGGCAAAAATACATGTGGGGACACACACATGTGTCATGGCAAAATTGAATCAGGACATGAGGTTGTTTGCTTGAAGACACTTTACTAAAAAAAATAATAGGTAATGATAGTGATAGTAGCTGCTAGTATTATTTTTATCATTGTTGAATATTTGCCATGTCTTGGATATTTCCACAATATTTTCTCAAAAGTTCCCTTGAGACAAAACATTATTATTATCTAGTTACCTTACAGTCAAGAAGCTGAAGGGCAGGAAGGAAGTGAATGTTTATTGACTATGTCTCATGTGTCAGGTAATATGATTGGAGTTTATTTTTTAATTTTATGGTTAAAACTCTTTTAGGTGCATATTAACTTCAATTATACAGGTGAGGAATCTGAGGCTCAGGAAGATTAACTAAGTTGCTCAAGGTCACCGAACTCATATGTGGTGGAGTTGGGTTGAAAGTAACCAGGTCTGCTTTGTTCCTAAGTGCATGCTGTTTTCACTTGACTATCTTTCCTGTGAGAAAGAGCAAATACCATCCACACTGAGGTCTTTTTTTTTTTTTAAGATTTATTTATTTATTTGAGGGAGAGAGAGAGAGCATGTATGCACATGCAAGTGGGGGGAGGGGCAGAGGGAGAGGGAGAGAAGCAGACTCCCTACTGAGCCTGGAGCCAGCCTCAGTCTCACAACCCTGAGATCAAGACCTGAGCTGAAATCAAGAGTCAGACGCTCAACCAACTAAGCCACCCAGGCGACCCCACATTTAGGTCTTTTGTCCTTCAGAGGTGTTTTTCTTACCACTACCTCATATGCACTCAGCTCTCAAGGTATTTGACCCTGAAAGTACTGGACAGACAGAGATCTGAGGATCCATGAGTTGAAGGTATGTCATTACTCTGGCTCATAGAGGGCTACAATGTCTGGAATTCTCCAAAGAAGATTTAGTGGAACAAAGATGTTGGTATTGGGAGAGAGGAATGAGCATAACTCAAGAAAGTGGTTTAATCCCAAAGACTCGTAAACTAACTCACTCTTTAAAGTTTGTGCTATTAACTCATGTACGTACCTAAAGCTCTTATTCAACAAATTCACTTTGTTTTTTAGAATGTTTGAGAGTTGGTATCGAAGTCCTGACTGTAATCCTTTAATGGGGTTCAGGCCGTTGCAAAAATATACCTAGGATTTGAAAATGAGACTCTACCTTGAGGACACAAAAGAGGTAGATCTGACATCGCTGTGGACACTTGATTCCTTACTTACCCTGCTTGAAAAGCTTGAAAATCATCACTACACAGCCCCGGTGGGTCCCTTTGTGCCTCACTTCTTCACATGCAAAATTGGATGATGACATGGCTGTCCCATGACCTCGTTGATTAAAGAACAGCCTGCAAACAAAGCAGTGAGGAAATGCCCAGGTGTCTGAAGGGAAATATTGTCCTCTGTGTTCAAATGCTCTTTAGAATGTTCAGGAAAAAAGACAAACAGAGTTAGTGAAAGCAGGTGGTAAAATGCTGAAGCCAAAGCACTTGAGCAACTATTGAACATGAACCTGTATCAGGTACTAATGCTTACCTGTCAGGACAGAGAGGGGAAAAAAACCCAAACGGAGTGAGTGCAAGTGGAGAATCTGACCCCAGAAACATGGTACTTTGTTTTTGCAATTTTTCTCCTCTCTGCTGTTTGCAAGAAAGAACGCAGAAGACACAAAGTGAAAACTGGTGATTAAATTCCAGATTGCTTTTCTTGGAAAGAGCATGAAAGAAGCTTCTCTCTGATTCCAATGTGCTTGAAGGAGTCTATGAAAATAGCAAAAGACAGCAACTCAGAGAGAGGCGAACAGTTAATTAGCCAATTAGCACCATCCCCTCTCATTAGGTCTAAGTAGGTAGTCAAAGAAGGAATTAGAATCTAGCCTCTTGGAAGGCTTTGGTTGGTAAAATGTTTACATGAACACAGAGGCAGCCAAGGAATGAGAGCCTCTGAGAGCAGCACTTATTAAATCTAGAGAGTCATAGCAATGAGGAGGTGCCCCCCAGTGGCTATGGCATGGACCCTGGGGCCTGGCTCTGCCACTTACCTGGCTGAGTTATTTAAATTCTCTGTCTCAGTTTCCTCAGTCATAATTCCCACCTTGTCAGGTTTGAGGAATAAATGAAAAAAATGCATTTAGCATAGCTCCTGCAACATATTAAAAACTCCCTGTAGGATAGTCATAATAATTATTATTACTTACTCTAAGAAAAGATTTGGGGAGAAAGTTAGGTTAAACTTGATGAACAAAAGTTGATAGTTGTCAGACAATTGTTGAAGTATGTACGAGTTTGTTTCTTTTTAAGGTATTGAACAGTTTCTTCTGTAAATGTTTGTAATGAGAAATTCATTATATTTTATGCTATAATTTATAGGAAAAAGACATTAAAAGGATATCAGCACCACTCACTTTTGCTTTCTCCATCGCTGATATTTAGTAGTTTAATAGGAAAGACCTCGACAGTCAGATTATAAAGCAACATTTCCCAAAATGTATGTTCAAAACACAAGACCCTAGAGAAATCCTTCTGAGATTCACAGTGCATGCTATCTGTAAAGCTCCTAAGTAAATTAATTTGTTTAATTTTGTTAAACTCAGTGTTTCCAAACTTATTTGACCATAGGATCTGCATTCTACACATTACCCATTATCTGAAACTCTATGGGAAAAGTTGATCTTCCTGGGGGAAGTGTGCTAGCATTGTGGGCATAGAACCCAGGAGGAAATGCTGATCGTATATAGATCTGGAACTAAAAACGCCAACTTTAAATTGCTATGAAAATCTTTGCTAATAGCCCCGATGGAATGCTGTGTCAGTTTTTTGTATTGAGCAGAAACAAGCACTATCAGGGCATCATTTAGTTAGTACATATTTATTAAATGTTCACACCTGATGAACATTTCTAGGTGCACAGAGTTGAAATTTGGCAGTGCCATAGAGCTACTTGCTAACTATTGGTGACTCATTTGCTGAGAGTGAATTATCCTTCAGGAAGAAGTGAAAGGCAATGAAGAGTGGACTAGTGTGAGGGGAAAACACAGCCCACTGTATTTTCCCTCTGCCTGGACATAAGATGTGCTTTCGAAAAACAAGGAATCTGATTATTTTGTCATTGAAAAAGACTAAAAAAGCCTTAGTTTTCCTTTAGGGGAATCAGATCTTTTTTTTTTTTTCCTCTATGAGAAAATGTTTTTAAAATGTGATTTATTTCTAAACTAGCCTACAAAAGTCTATTTCAGTTATATTTTTTCTAAACTGTCAAGACCCCTCCATCTTAACCCTGGTAGGAGAAATGACAAATTTTTACCATTTATCCAGTTGACAAATATTTCATGACTTCTAATGTACTGGGATGCAAGGATGAAAAATATCTAGTTTTTACCCTCAAGCTGCTTACCTTAAGGTGATATAACACGTAAACATTAGTGGACAAAGGAAGTGGAAGTAAACTACACTGGAAGCAGTTCTGGTTGGGATGATTAAGACTTGTGGAGTAGCATTTAAGCTTAGCCTCACAGAATGGATAGGAATTTAACAGGCAGAGAAAGAGGTGTGGGCACTTAAGACAGAATGCTTTGAAATCACCTCTTAAAAACAAGCCTGACAAATGAACTTATTTCTCATGCTCCATTGTTTCCTCATGCCAAGATTTGCAGAGATGAGATAATTTCTGAGAGTCTGACACAGCAGCTCTCTCCCTTACTAGGGCATGCATAGTAGAACTGCAGTTAACAAGTCTTTGTGGTCCCAGAGAGAAATTGATATTTGCTGATTGCACTGTGCTGAAGTAAAATTACAAGAGTGCATTAAAATCTTTTGTAAGGAAGGTTGAAGGCATTACAGAAATGCGTGGGCATCTTGGGCATTAATATTTGATTCAATATCTTTTAGTTGCATATGGCATATTTTGATGGAAGAGGCGTGTGTAGATATAAATACAAATTGGAGAACCACCAGGGCCAGTGCTAGCTGTCAGTAAGACTCCCGGCTGGCGGGGTACACTCGATCTCACCTCAGACGCAGACTTTTTGAGGGCATATCCTGAAGTAAAAAGAATCAAGGGAAGCTTTTTTGCCTATTCTATTGTTCGTGAAAGGAGGAACTGACAGCTTCTTGCAACCAACAACCATTACACACCCACTAAGGATGGCTAGAGCACCTACTAAGTCAAAGCATGATGCTCAGACCTTGACATGAGTGGCAAAAAGATAAACAGAGTTTCTATTCTTAAGGAGTTTCAGAATCTAGTGGAGGGACACACGTTAGTTGCCAGTGAACATGAAAACAGCAAAATAAGTGCTTGGGGAGGGAGGAGGAAAGGATGAGATCCTGCAAGTGCCTGTCATATGGCAAACTTTATTGCATTTCATTGAAAGTGTTTTTCTCTATTTCCACTCTTAGACTACCCATTTGGGGCTTTGTGGGTCATCACGGATGCATTTGCTTTTTCTCTGTATCACTTGTCATGCTCAACCCTGCTAGAACAGCTTTCTTTGCTGGTGTGGAAGAGGATTTCCTCACTGGCTTTCGGTCAGCCAGGGTTCAATTGCCATCCACAGAGCCCACTCAAGTTAGATTAAGCAGAGAAGGATTTGTTACAGGGTATTAGACAGCTTACAGATTTTGGGCACAGTCAGAGAACCAAGCTTGGTTGCCACACAGCAGAAGTGAGTAGCCAGGTGGAATGCTCAATCACTTCACAGGACTGTTCCACAGCAGTCCAACAGAAAGGACACTGCTGCAACCACCTGCCACTCAACATTCGTGAAGCCACCACCTGGAATAGCAGAACTCCGCTATGGCTGCTGCAGATGAACTCAACAGCTTCATAACTGTGCTTTCCAGAAGAGGCTTGTGGCCTCACAGAATTTACCTTGCTTTTCCGAGTCTCGCAGGATGACTGTTTGGTTGAAGGTAGTCACATGCAAAAGATACTTGAAATGGAAGTTTTTGTATTCTCCTTGGGAAAAACATAATCCATAATGTGGAAAATTACCAAGATGGTGAAACAGGTTAACAAAATCGTTGGCAGCCACAAATGAGAGAGGTCTATTGCATCATCTCTCAGACTCTTTGCCCTTTGAAAGTTTAATCAAGGTTTTAGAATTTAGTGACATTCACAGGTTGGCTTGGTAGAGAATAACATTTCAACATCTTACCAGGAATAGCAGTACAGCCTGGACTTTCTTGGAATGTGTCAAAGAGAAGCAAAGATGGCCAGGAGCTGAGCTTTACTCAGCTTTACTTCTGACTGTCCCTTGTGCTCCTGAATTCAGAGGCCCTATGCCAGAAATTATAACCTTGACTGACTTATAATTGTTTCTACTTCTTCTCTGGAGACATGTAATAGGGTACCCTCTATAGTGTTTGGAGGACTAACTGGAGGCCAAAATTAAACCTTTTGGAATTGCAACTCTATATAGTTGTTCTAATCAGAATTTGGTATAAAGGAGCACAAATCCTTTCTACCTGGCCCAAACTTAATGGGAATTTGATTATAATGATATCGAGAGGCTTAATTGAATGCCCAGGCCTCCAAGAGAGTAAGACAGGGGCAGCAGAAGTCTATGGATTTACCACCAATGATATAAGTTCACTGCATTTTTAAATTTTCTGTTCTGCCACTAATTGTTTCCAGGATAAGAATCTAATTGGTCCAGATGGCCTCTTTGTTCCAAGCCACAGGTTGCTAACCAGCCACGGGCAGTCTCCTCTTTAGGTCAGGGGTTCACCCTTGGTCTAACCAACTATGGTTGGGAAGGAGGCTGCATGATCTACTGCCCACTTAGCAAAGGCTGTGGGTGGCATCAGATTCTCTGAGAAGGAACATAGTCAGGCCAGTCCATCAAAGCCTATCTGTTGTAAAGCAAAACTCTCCAAGGCTCTTGAATTGGTCCTTGCATATAGCTGGTGGGATGGTAGGGAAGGGCAACTAAAGGTCTGTTTGCATGAGGACCTGAATGATCATTAGAGAGGGAGCTTATCTCAAGAGAGAACCAAGCACGTGGCAACTGATCAAGTAGTGGCTGTTGTTGGGGCAAACTGTGTGGTGACTGTTACTCAGTCTCTCAGCCTGGATTATTGTCAGATCAGGGCCCTATTGGAGAAGAAGACAGAGGTGAAATTTGAAAGGCCTGTTTGAAACTCAAACACCCATGTTTTGAATTCTCTCCAAGAGAATATAATACATAGAAGGGAGATATATATTCTCTCCCCTTACCTTCAGAACATGGTCACTCTTTGGTCCTCGTGGGTATCAGCTATTGCCAGCAGAAGAGGCCTGATAAGGATAATAGGTCAACTGATTGCACCTATTCTTAGGAGAATCCCTGGAATTCCAGTCAAATTTAGGAGGTCCTTGCCAGGAAGTGGGGTCCTCATGATGCACTGGGAGCAAGCGCAAGTGACATATGGGCATTATCATTAATGTGATCCCATTTGTATCTGTAGGCTAACAGGCTAGCGGTATATGAAGAGATATCTAGTGACAATTTAGTTAAATTAGATTATAATTATTTATACAATTTAAATCACTTTGGTTCAAATGAGGTTACTTTATTTTATAATTTCTACCTGTTTGCCATCAGATAACATACCTGAATTGACTGAGTTTGTATATTCTTAAATATTTTAGGAGGACCTCAATTTTATTAAAGCTTAGGAATGACATTCTCATAAAAACTACATACATGCTGCTAATTAATGAACTTGCTAAAGCCACGGATAGAAAGTTTAGATTTCTTTGTTAGTATTCATCTGTACTTACTTAAACTCCTTAAGGGATTCACTGATAGCTGTCCATAGTCATTGTCCAGCACTGCTAAATATCATTCACATGAGCTCTCTGATCATGTCCTCCCTCCTTACCCTCAGTTAAGAGTAAGGCACTAAATTCCATGCTCTTTATCCATAGCATTGAATATTAAAATAATGATTGGGAAACAAAGCTAAGTAAACATACAAATGACAAACAGTTAATTCAGGTGAGCAAGGCCTCTGTACTTCTAGCCTTCTGCCAACAATTGTAGGCTAGCTCTTTGCAGTGAATATTTTTAGTGGGATTGGTTGATTTGCAATAGGTGAATCTATCAGGATCTGATTTATATTTTCTCTTTTAAAATCTTCTATGTATGTAAATTTGTTAATCCAAGTCTTTTGGGAGTTAAGGATTTTGCCATAAAATTTTCATCTTTGAAATTAGGATGAAGTCTAGAGGAAGGTAGACAAATGCATTTCATACTTGGACTTAAGATCTAAATTTCTACTAAGAACCTCCCCTTTTTAAAAATTTTCTCTTTTCATGTTTTGTTTTATCTGTCTACGTCTATTTCTTTGCCTCTTTCTTCCCCTACCTCCTCCCCTACCTGCTGTTGCCTTTTTTCCCCTCCCTCTCTCCCTCCTTTTTTTTCTTTCCTTCTTTCTGTTTTCTTACCTGGCAGTTCTTCTGGGGAGTAAAGGTTGTGGTGGAGGGAGGATGGTCTTTTAAATCAGTGACTCTCAAATGGAGGCAATTTTGCCTCTCTGGGGACATTTGGCAATGTTTGGAGACCTTTTTGGTTATCACAACTCAGAGAGGGGCTTCAGGTGCTTCAGACACCCCTCCCCCCAATAGAGGACACTGGGTAGGGGCCAGGGATACTGTTAAACATCCTACAATGCACAGGACACCCCTCTTCCCCCTGCCAATGAAAATGGTCCAGTCCCAAATATCAATAGTACTGAGGCTGAGAAACCCTTGTTTCCATGAAGATGAATCTGTATTCATGAAGAACACAGAGGTTAGAAGGAATGGAGAGGGAGGCCTTGTAGGGTCCTGCTCCTTTCTTTCTATCTGCAATTGCTGGCTGGTTCTTTAATTTAACTCTTCATCTACTACAATGAATATAAAGTTTGTATACATAGACCCACCTCTACTAGCAGCAGTGATTATAGTTTCAAACAAGCTAGAAAAACCCATTAAAGCTGTGTTAAATGGGAAACATGAAAGACAAAACTTTCTCTTGATTATTTTTTCAAAATGTTTATGTGGCAGAGAATGTGCTAGGGAAAATAGATGTAAATAAATATGATTATGGTGAAAATTTTCATCTAGGCATTTTATGGAAATTACATATTCTTTGGATTACTAAGACAATTGTGACAGATAGGCTTAAAGGATTAAAGATCAAATTAATAAAGAGAACAAGGAAGTCTATAAATATCTGGTCTTATTGTAATTGAGATGGTTAACCATAAAGCAATGAAAGAAAACCCATGGAAAACATTTGGTTTGCAAGTGGCAAAAATAGTTAAAACTTACATTGGTATAAGCAGGGAAGTTAAGATGATGAATACTTGTAGTACCAGTTCTAATAACTCTATTTAGTTGTGAACCAAATATCTAGATGCCACTGCACATGGGATGTGAATATCAGTGGCCCAATTTATCTAGGTCACTTGACCATAAGCGGACAGAGGAAGAAGGAAAATTGGCATCAAAAATTTATTTCCGTTCCAGATTACAAAACAGAAGAACTACTAGCCAGGTTGTAACCTAACTAAATTGGTCAGTAAAACCAATCATGGTTTTATAGAGTCTACACTATAACTGGGAAAGATAAACTACAACTCAGCCGAAAATTTACCAACATGCCAGAATTAAATAAGGAAAAAAAAGTTGTGTGATACATACTGGTGACAGCTAACCTTAATAAAATTGGACATAACAGTTGAGATGCCCAGGACACTGGGTTGGGTATTACCAGGGACCACTGGGCAGTTTCTGCACAGGGTTTGGAGCGGGAAACTGCTGCAGAACTGGGCCCTATACCCCTCTGGCCCTTGGCCTTTTCTGGGCCCTAACAGCATTACCCAGAAACTGGAAACCTGGAGTCCAGCTAATTCAATCCAAGTCCAAGGTCTTGGGCATGATAGATATGCTCACTCTCTATTACTAATTTTCCCCTCAATCTTTTGCCTCCATGTTTCCCTAGGGCGTCCACTCCCCTGACCCCTATCTTCACTCAAGATCTTCCTATTCATCTTTTCCACTGTGTCTCTGTACTTCAGACTCTTCTCACAGCATTCCTATTTTCTGGTCCCAGCTATGGCTGGCTTCTCTTATACAGACATCTCTTGCCTTGCAGCCTTCTAGATGAGTGCACTTCTCCCTGTCCATAGCATCTCTCCCTCCCCACAATATCTTTGATACCATTCTCTTGATTCACTAAACATTCTGCCTGTTGTGAAGCTCACACCGAGCTTGCTCACACCTTTCCATGCTCTGTTGCTATAACCTCCTCCCACTTTGATCCTCCCCTTGTGAGTGACATGCAGTCTTTTATCCTCTCCAACTTCTATCAATACCTGAGTGAATTCTTATATCACATAGGCAATGTGTTTAGTACCCTCTTTCCAATTCCTGATCTCAGTGCCAGGGGCCTTCATCACCACTCCACATCAGTAATTCTCATCTACAGCAACACCTTGCCATCATGTGGACTATGCCATACCTGAAATCTCAAGCCCCATGACCCTTCTCTATGATGGCAATTTCCTATCCTTCCTACTCTCTGTCACTCCAACAGTACCCACTCCTCAAGCTTCTCAGTTTGTCAGAAACTGTGCCTATTTGTGTTAGTACAAATTCATGGTTTCTAGTATCCTTTGGGCTTCAAGATCCCCTACCGCTTATCTTTCCTTCTTTTCTGGTCAGTGCTTCCATTTCCCTCAACAGCTTTGTCCCCTCTCCCAGGCCTGTCTCTCTTAGTAGATGGACGACCCCTTTTAGCTACCTTAAATCATGTATGGAACATAATGGTGTTTAAATATAAATAGATAGCCCTGGTTTCTACTTACGAGAAGTTTGAGATTAATTGGGAACACTTTAATTTGTCTCCTCCCTGTCTGCAAACTTATTTATCTCTGTATCCATTTTCTAGATCCAAAGGAGGCATTATCCTCCCTGTTCTGTTCCACCCATCTCATCTGGAACCCTGCTCTATCAACAACCTCTTTTTTTTTTTTTTCCTGTATCTTCAGCTTCTTTCTCTCTTCTCCTTCCCTAAGACTAAACTGTGATCAAGTTCTCCCATTCTAGGAAAAACCAGAACAAAATTTTCCTTTATTCTCCGATGCTTATGGATTTTTAGACAATCTCTTTTTTTCCCATCATAGCTCATTCATTTCATGCTTCAATGTCCTGTTTACTAAACCCACTGCAACCTAACTTTGGCCGCTGATGCTATTCAGACCAAGGTTGCTGGTGACTTCCACATCACTAGATGCTCTGAGGAATATTCTATCTTTGTGTTATATCAGCTTCTCTGAAATACTTGACATTTGGGAGCCTGCTCCTATTTTTTTTTTAAATTTTATTTTATTATGTTAATCACCATACATTACATCATTAGTTTTTGGTGTAGTGTTCCATGATCCATTGTTTGCATATAACACCCAGTGCTCCATTCAATACGTGCCCTCTTTAATACCTATCACCAGGCTAACCCATTGCCCCACCCCCCTCCCCTCTAGAACCCTCAGTTTCTCAGAGTCCATAGTCTCTCATGGTTTGTCTCCCCCTCCAATTTCCCCCCCTTCATTTTTTCCTTCCTACTATCTCCTTTTTTTTTTAAAACATATAATGTATTATTTGTTTCAGAGTTACAGGTCTGTGATTCATCAGTCTTACACAATTCACAGCGCTCACCATGGCACATACCCTCCCCAATGTCTATCACCCAGCCACCCCATCCCTTCCACCCCCCACCACTCCAGCAACCCTCAGTTTATTTCCTGAAATTAAGAATTCCTCATATCAGTGAGATCATATGATACATGTCTTTCTCTGATTGACTTATTTTGCTTAGCATAATACCCTCCAGTTCCATCCACGTCGTTGCAAATGGCAAGATTTCATTTTTTTTGATGGCTGCATAATATTCCATTGTGTGTGTGTATATATATATATATATATATATATATATATATATATATATGTGTGTGTGTGTGTGTATATATGTATATCACATCTTCTTTATCCATTCATCTGTTGATGGACATCTTGGCTCTTTCCATAGTTTGAGCCCGCTCCTATTTTTAAGGCTCCCTCACATCCCCTTCTTTTTCACATCGGTAGCATGGTATATGAATACACCAAGTGATTACTCACATCTTTGTCTTGCATATGCCATCCTGTCTTCTTGAGATGTCTTTATGTCCATTCCCCTCTGTCTTCTCTAGCTGGAGAAATCTCACTCACCCTTCAAATTCCAGTTTAGACATCATCTCCTCTTTGCTGCCTTGGCAGATTTAATTTCTCAGCAAGAGCATCTTATTAGTAAGTATGACTTAGCTGAAGACATCTTTCTCCAAACTGGGTTTCCAAAAATAATCTTTCAGTCACAAAGTCTCCTATTTTATTTTTTAATTATTTTTTTTAAGATTCATTTATTTGAGGGGCACCTGGGTGGCTCAGTCATTAAGTGTCTGCCTTCAGCTCAGGTCATGATCCCAGGGTCCTGGGATTGAGTCCCATATCAGGCTCCCTGCTCAGCGGGAGGCCTGCTTCTCCCTCTCCCACTCTCCCTGCTTGTGTTCCTGCTCTTGCTATTTCTCTCTCTGTCAAATAAATAAATAAAATCTTAAAAAAAGATTTATTTACTTGAGAGAGAGAGAGAGAGAAAAAGAGAGAGAGCAAGTGGGGAGGAGGAGCAGAGGGAGAGGGAGAGAGAAACTCAAGTGGACTCCATAGCACAGAGTCCAATGTGGGGCTCGATCTCACGACCCTGAGATCACAACCTGCGTGGAAACCAAGGGTCATGCTTAACCAACTGTGCCACCCAGGCACTGCACAAAGTGTCCTATTTTAAAGCAGAAACAGAAAAAGAAAAGATGAAAACTTGCATCTTCATCTAATAAAACCTCATTACATGTATCTTTCTATTTGCATATGGAGGCAGTGTTGACAGTATTAATAGTCATTCCTCTCTCTACCTCTCCATCTTCTTTATCTTTTCCCTCCATTTTAATGCATTTTTAATTAGCATTGACTCTGGCTAATTAGCATTGACTTCTAATATTGAAGCTGGTTTAGCAGAAGTATTTATAATGTTTTGAAACTCAAACTAAATTCTTAATTTTTTTTAACCTGAGTTATAAGAAGGTCTTTGGTTTTTAAATTTAAAATTTTAATTTAAAATTAAGAAATTGGACTATGATGACACTGAAGTCCTGCGTATAATTGGACTAGAAAGATCTCTGCAGGTGCTCTGGGCTGACTGTGTCTTTCTGTTGCTTATATGTTAGTGGCACTGGTGTCACTGATACTTCTGGGCCCCATCGCCATGCAGATTGATGGCAAAAACAGTTCTGGCCAATATGGCTTTTAGATGTCGCCTGTCTAGACATCGTCAGGATTACTGGAAACCTGTCTCTTTTCTTTATTTCATGGATACTTTACCCGTTTGCACTTAAACCTCAGTCTCTAGGGGACAGACATATCTTTTCAGCTTTGGTATTTCACAGGCATGATAGGTTTTGTTTTATGTTTTTATAGTTAGCTATATTTGGCCCTACTCTCTCCTCTCCATATCCTCATGAGTTAGTGAAGTAGGTTTACCCAGAAGGATATCCTAAATATTTTGCACATTATCATGTGTAATAGGTATAAAACACTTTTGAAGCAACTCCTTTTTATATTCTTTGATCAGGTTTCTTCCTCCCTACACTCCACCACTATTATGGTCAGGGTAGGGGTGTATTATTTATTTGTTTGTTTGTTTGTTTATTTATTTATTAAAAAGATTTTATTTATTTTTTGACAGAGAGAGAGACAGCGAGAGAGGGAACACAAGCAGGGGGAGTGGGAGAGGGTGCAGAGCAGGCAGCCGGATGCGGGGCTTGATCCCAGGGCCCTGACCTGAGCTGAAGACAGACGCCCAACGACTGAACCACCCAGGCGCCCCAGGGGAGTATAATTTAAATGCTACCTCTGAAGGAGGAGAGCAGGACATGGGGGAGTTCTGTCCCAACAGGAAGAGAGAGGAGGAAGCTCCTGGCTTCAGAAGGATCAAGAGAATGAGTGGGTCAGAGGTAGAGTGGAGGAGTCAGTATGTTCTTGAGAGGCCGTCAAGTGAAAGACACCCTGGTGAATGGTGGGAGCATGTCGTGTGAACTGAAGGCTGCTGTCTCCTCTCTGCAATTGGGTCTTTCGATACACCCAAGTGCCATTTTGAAAAAAAGTAGGAAGAAATGTGAAATATTGAGTCTTTAAACCACATGAGATGACATGGTTACCTAAAATACCTATTTAAACCATAATGGTCCTTCTGAGTTCACTAGATTGGGCCAAATTTAACCAGCCTTAACTCTGCTGCCCTGGGTGTTGTGGGCTTGAGAGGAAGATTAGTTCAGATGTGAAAACAAAGAAATTACATTTTTCTTGCACATGAATGTATTTTAAGTACATTTGGGACCCTGTTATACATAGGTGAGAAGCATGCCTTTCTCTCCCTACAGTATTGAGTCAATGGTTGTGAACATAGGTTGTGGATATGGGTCAGGAAGGCCTTGTCCCAAAATGAGATTGGCTAAGACACCCTAAAATGGAAAATAGCTGCATGCATGTTAGGTGTGGGGAAAGTGGTAAAAGCAAGGCCCCTGGGTGGTTCTGTTTGGGGATTGAACCTTGTTGAGGGGACAGTGTGAAAGCTTTTCTAGACACTTTCATTGTCAGGCTGTATGGATACTGTGCCTGACTCCCCCACCTCCAACTGATTAGAGCCAAGTTTAGTATTTTTAGTCTCATTGCCAGTAATTGGTTGAGGAATGGATAAGCTTACACTTATTTGAGCCAATGAAAGACAAAGAAAATCTTTCTTGGGACTTTGTGGAAAGAAGTTCTGCCCTTAAGAGAGAGAGTTGACAGGTTAGTCTAATGATCTGGATGGCAAAGTGGAGAGATGATGAAATGGGGTCTCAGATGGCAGGGATGAACCATTGGATCAATTGACCCAAAGTGTGCTTTACCTCTGGATGGCCTCTAGGATGAGCTAATGTATTTCTTTATAGTTAAAGTAACTTAGAGATGAGATTCAGTTATTTGCAGTGCCAGGCAACTTGACTGACACATAGGCCACTGGTATTTTTCTCCATGGCAAAGAATGGAATTACCCAGAGAGACAAAGTTTGTTTGATCATTATTGTTAAGTGTCCATTCCACAGGGCATTTTCTAAAAATCTATTTGTAATGTTTCCAGGTAGATGAGAAATTTATTAGCTTGGTAGTCTGAACATCTGATTCCATTCCTGATTCTTCTAGTTACAAGGGGTGCATGCATTAATATCTTTAGGTTTCTGTTTCCTCACTTGTGGGATGAAGGTGTTAGATATGAACCTCATTGGTTCTTAGAGCTTAGTGACATTTTTAAAAATGTGTGAGTAGAGTGCTTAAAATGCAGATTCTTGGGGGCCTCCTTTAAAGATTCTGATTAATTCTTAGCAAGTTAATTCTAAAGATATTCTAATGGGAGGTGGTTCAAGGATCACATTGAGGAAATCTGAACTAGAGGCACAGTAAGATCCTTTAAAGTTAGCTTGAGGTCCAATTTGTCTTACCCATCAACAATTCTTACCTGTACCATTCCTGTACTTTATTCTTTTCAGTTGTGAAGAAACCATGGGTTCTAACAATGAAGCTTTATTGGGATGGATGACTGAATGTAGGATGTTATAGAATCATCATGTAGGAAGGAACCACAAGAGGTCAATGCAGTTCACCCCCTTGCTTCTGGGCCTGGCTCCATCAAAAGTGCCCAGACAAATGGGTATCTGCTTCTGTCTACAGGGATCTCGAGAAGGTGATGCCATATCTACCCTGGGTTGTTGATTCATGTGAGCACTTTCTAAGTAGATAGGTTAAGGATTCATAGTCTGACTAATCATATATTCACATTTGTGGATTTCATCATAGCCTGGTATGGGTGCCCAATTGTCAAAGATTTGGGAAATGAAATAAAACATTTAAAACTAATGTTATCCTGAGTACTATTTAATCATTGGAGATTTGAAAAGGAATTCTTGACCTCATTAGAAAGAATGCTTGAACTGGCAATATAAAGGAAGTCTGGTTAAATTGACGTTCATAATTGAGAGAATACTGACTGATGGAAGTTCTTCCTTATAGTTGGTTTAATTTCCTCCTGCTGCGATTTAAGCTGGTTTTCTCTTACATTCTTCTCAATGGAGTGGGAATAAACTGTAATTACCATTCTCTCCATAACAATCCTTCATCCTTTTTGAAGAGTTATTAACTTTCCCTTCAGTCTTCTCTTTATAAGGCTAAAAAAAGTTCCACTTCTCTTGGCCTTTCCTCATATATTCCATTTTTGAAATATTCCTAATTTTCATTATGTGTTCCTGAACTTGCTCCAAATTTTCCACATCTTTAAGCAATAGTGTTGTAAATAGTAGTACAATAACAACTCTGGCCATCATAAGATACAGTTTCCATGACTTTTTTTTTTTTAATTGTAGAGAGAGCAGTGTAGTGGATTCAAATCCCAGGTCTGACAGTTTGGCAAAAGTCTCAAGTCCTGGCCCCAGTTTCCTTGTCTGTGAAATGGGTATAATAATAGTGCCTATGTCATAGGCTATTCAGAGCATTAAATAAGTCTATATACATAAAGAACTCACTACTACACCTGGCATGTAGCTATTATCATAGGGGTAAGTCATGGAAAAAGTGAGAATGCAGAAAGAATATTAGTTCTCCAAAATAAAGCTAGTTTTATTCTTAAAGAGGCCATATTATATATAAATAATATAAGGCTCATCAGCTATATAGAACAAGAACTTGCATTTTTGTAGTGAAAACCTTTAATGTTGTATATGCTCCTAGCTGTCAGGAAAATGTTGCAAGGTACCTGGGTTTTATGCTTTTACTTGCCTTGGGGACTTAGTGGATGCATCTATAAAATAAGACTAATAAGGCTCATTCTCCTGAACTAATAAAGTTTTTAGTTTCTTTTGGGGGTCTAGTATGTGGATTTCTAAAACTAAGATTTGGTTAACAGATGGTGGAATTGGGAGAATAAGGCTGCAAATCATGACAGTAACAATCTATTGAAAAAGAGGGAGAAAAGATTAAAATAAATAAGCCTCCCCTCTAAATACCAAAATTCAATGGCCAAGCCTGAATCCAGGTTAGTTTTAAATGCATGATTTTCTATCTTATTTGGAGATAATATGGTGTTGGTAGTTTGGTGTGTAGGCATGGGCACTGACTTGAATCCAGATTCTGACTGTGGGATACTAGTCAGGTTACTTGTCCTCATTGGGCTTCAAATGCCTCATCTGTAAAATGGGGATATTTATGCCTATCTTACAGGGTTGTTTTAAGAATAAAAGTGAGATAATACAGGTAAGTACTTAGCAGAGTGACAGTACGTTGTTAGTGCTTAATAAATGGTACCTGTTGTAATAGTTATGATAGTTCTCTATTTTGGAAGTATCAGAATTCAAAATAATTAACTGTTGTTGGTCTTTCTGAGCACATGTCTGTCTGAATGCTGTGCCTGGAGCTGAGGTTTTGGGGAGAGAAGCTGAGGTTTTGGGGAATGAAGTTTTAAGTGATGAAGTAGGAAGAGGGAATGGGATGGCAATGTCTTCTTTCCAAATCTGAACACATTTGTTCAAGTGAAGTGTTGATGGTGGATGAGGGCAGCCCAGAGGAGAACTGAGGTGGGGGAGGCAGAATGGGAAGCCACATATGATAATGCAAACCACATTTCCTGGCTTGACCACTTAGTTTTTTCCCTTGGGAAATTTTTACTGGTATTTTGCCTTACTGTGAGTCTTTGCACTTCCTGTTATGAACTGGTTAAGAAGATAATTATACCATGGTTATAGGAAATGGTAATGAAATATACCTCACTACATAGCAAGAGAACAAGACCTCTGCCATTTGGGAGAGACTGGAAGAACACCCCCCCCCCCCCCTTTAAAGTAGTATTTGTTACTTTTAAAATTATAAAGTATTATTTTAGAAATTTTTGAAAAACACAGAAATGGAAGGATTATTAAAATGACAAATGTGACCACTATTCAGTAATAATTACTGTTAGCATTTTGTCATTTTTTTCTTTTCCTTTTTCTCAATCTCTGTGATCGTATAATTATTTATGCATATATTAGGTATACAACGTGAATTTTAAACATTTTATATAATATTTAAACAAAACCTGAGTCCAAATATGTATATATATGTTTTTTCATCCTGTTTTCGACAGTAATTGTGTGGTAAAAATTTCTTCATAGAGTTGCACATATTTTTAAAGTGCGTATTTCATTTTGTGTTTGTAATATAATTTATGTAGCCGGATTGGTGGTTAGGTTATTCCCAATTTTTTAATGTTATAAATGAAGCTGCAATAATCACCCTTTCCCCCAAATTCCTATGCATATCTGTGGTTATTTCTCTGGGATAAATTTCTCCCCACATATGTTAGGATTCCCTACATGTTGTCCAGTTAACTTCTACGAAGATGGTGGCATGTTACAGTTTGCTAGCAGCATATGAAAGTTCTTATATTACTCCACCATCACCAAATTAACATAAATTTTTTGAGGCTTTGTTAGTTTGCTATGTCATAAGTAGTTTCTCATTGTTTTTTATGTGTGTATGTGTGTGCATGTGTTGGGTTTTGAAAATAGGTGAATTTGAAAGGATTGTTGTCTATTTGCATTTCTTTCATTTGTTAATTTCTATTAATGTACTTTGCCCATAAATTGAATATTTTTACTTATTTTCTTATGAGTTTATACATACACTTACATATGTATGTTTGTGTTTGTATGTCTCTTAAGGTTATATTGCCTATCATAAATGTTATATTTTCCCCTAGTTTTTTAATTTGTATTTGCATTTTGTTTATATTATTTGATATGACCTTTTCAAATTTTGTATATTTAACTCTATCAGCACTTTTCTTGGTATTTTTAATGCTTAGAAATTCTGAGATCAATGTATTGCTTTTCTTAAAAAATATTTTTATGGCTTATATTTATTTTATTAAAACCACTTAATTCATCTTGAATTTATTTTGGCACAGAATATAAAATATTGTAAAAATAAACAATCTTTTCTTTTTGTCTAAACTTAAACCTTTCTTTTCATTTTGTTTTGTTTTCTTTCTTTTTGATAAGAAACAAAGATTTCCCTAAGCCAAGCAAAGACTCCAGAAGCAAAGCAATCTGTCTCCCAGCTGCTGCAGGCCATGTGAGGTGGGACAGAAAGGGTCAATCACTGGCCCCTGGCTCTGGGGGAGTCTTAAACCACGGGCCAATGTTGCTAAAGCAGAGCTGGCCTGTTTCTGTATTAAGAGAGAGGCATTTAGACGCTTATGCTCTCAAGGTTCCTAGTAAAGTCATAGAAGCAACAATCTTCTGTTGATTGAATTTTAACTTAATTTAATTTAATTTCCTTGGCAATCACAGATGGTGTCATCCAGCAGCTAGAGGCTAAAAAGGGGCACTCTACAAACCGAATGAAAACATATTGAGTTATAATCAGAAGCCCAAGCAAATGGAAGCAAAAGTGTGACTATCAACAGTGAGTTGCAGTGTGAATTCTGAATACAGCAAAAGGCCAGACTGGTCTCCATTAAGTGCTTTGTGCAAGTTTAAACAGCTACAGTGATGTCACCTACGGAGACTCTTCTCAGGGTTAGGATCTACAAGGGAGGGTTCAAAAATGTTCAACAAAAATGATGAAGAAAAAGTATTACAGTGTTCTTTAATGAGAAGAATCAATATAGTTAAGATTACATTTGATTGGAAGCAACAGAAAAATTTTTAGTTGTCTCAGTCCAAAGCACGGAAGGACAAACACCTTGGCTTCATTGATTGTGCTTTGTCTTATGAAAATATTTATTGCAAAAATGATCGTTTTTTGATGTTTGATATTTCATGTTGCCTGAAATTGCAAGGCTCTCTGTGTCTGATGAAAAGATAAGGATGAATGGTAAGTGTCTCGTGCAGGGAGAAGGCACTTATACTCCACCGCGTTATACAGGAGAGTCAGACCTGGAGGGTGTTCTGAATCATCTTAGGACCTCTGCCTCCAGATGTGTTATTTATTCACCCAGTTAACAGCCATTTCCTGTAATCAGTAAAAGCTGATCAATCGTCCCTGATGAAGATGGAGCCAAGAGGTTTCTGGCCAGGGAAATGCCTGTGTCGCTTCTAATCTACCCACACAACAGACTGGAAGCCAAGTAGCTACAATCTTCTGGAAAATAAAACTAAGCTCTCGCCCCAGCTGTTGTGGTTCTCTTTATGGCAAGGTGTGGAAGCTCAGGCCTGGGCCATTTTCTGATGTGACACTGATATGATGATACTCCTTCTGTCAGTCTTTGCTATAGATTTGGATGTTTCAAGCCATATTCACTGGGATATGAACTCGCCATTGTTCATTTTTTTTCCAATTTTGGTGAATAAATGGTATGCTTTCACAAAAATTTGTTAAGACGTAACCCAGATAAGCAAGTGGATCTAAAGGTGGCTGTCAAATATCCCTTTTTTAAAATAGAAAACCAGCACTTTGAAATGCTCAAATTGTACTATTTTCTATACCCTTGTAACAGGTCAGGTGCCAAAGCTTGATGAACGAGATAGAATCGCACAATGGGATCAAAGGGACAGCCAGCCCAGTTTATTTCCAGAGGAAAAGCTTACCAGTACACAAAGGAGAAAAAAGGACTCGGCTTGAAACCAATTCTTTCCTGAAGTGCAAATGTAAGAGAAAGGACATCACCAGCAGCAGTTATCTTTATGGTTAGAGTAGTTGTGTAAGGCAGGCCTGCTCACGAAGAAGTAAATTATTTGACCAACCAGAGAAATATAAGCAGTTTATTTAGATGAAAAGAAAACTCTTGCCAAAACTATATCTTTAAAAATTTTCTGGGTAATTCAGGTGAAAGCGGTCTTTTCTTTCTTCTGAATTATTTAGGTAATTGATTATGCCCATCTGCTCCTCTTCGGAGAACTCAAGGACTAAATGCTTTTTTGGCATCTCCTTTTCTATTCTTCCCTTTTATATGACTTACTCCTGTCTAGATCAGTAGCTTCTGTGAATAATCACCCACCAGCTGTTACCGGTTCTATTTTCACCTGTTCTATTTGCAAATCTGAGCAATCTGAACTTGCTTGGGTAACATTCCCCAACTGGCGGAGAGTATCTAACTGATTCTTCAGTTGCAAGATTGTACTATCATTGGCCACTTTAAAAGTTGTGATTAGTCTGCCTTTTGGGCATGTGCAATCTAATTGGTGGTGCAGATAGAATTTTATTTGCCGGAGAGAGCTTATTACAGGGCTGTTTGTCTTCACACATGGAAATTCAGGAACGTTTTGTGTAAATCTTCATGTATGGTGATTTTGGCCTGAATGGTCATTTGTTTTCAAGTGGTAACTCCAGTTTTCCCATAGCTGTTTTTTGCCTGCTGGCTTTGGTCCTATCCCATGTGATGATGGAGCACTTAAAACTCAAGAGAACAAATGGAAAATGGGCAGGATCTGGCTCTTTTAATAGCCTACTCCCATCAGCTGAGTGCTAAGAATCCAGTGCAAATATGTGAGCGCATTTGTGGAATGAATAATCCCCAGCTAAAATATAGAAGTGGTACACAGTTAAAATGAAAGTGCTCATTTTAGTGTAATTTTCTTGCCAAAATCATAAGTACACTGTGTGATATGTTAACAGAAGTTCTCTAAGCTTGAAACCCAAACCCTTGGGTTCAAGTCGCTTCTCTGGTAATTATTAGGTTCATGGCCTTGTATAAACCACATCAGTTCTCTGAGCCAGGGGTTCTCCATCTATAAAATGAGGGTACCTGCCAGACCTCCCTGGGTTGTCATGAGATTTGAATGAGAACCTGAAAAACACATAGTGAGCTGTAAGTAAGCTGTGTAACTATATGCCAAAGGGGTAACTTGTTTAGAATAATAACAGGTATTGAGCACCTAGTCTGTGTCAGGAATTGTTCTATTTTATATCTTGTCACTCATTTGATTGTCATTGTAACTCCCATGAGATGGGTACCATTGTTATTTGTTCCACTTTTCCGAAGGAGACACTAAGGCTCAGAAAGGTTAAGCAACTTGTCTTAGGTAAACCAGCAGAGAAGTGGTTGGGCTCTGGAGTCTGAACTCTTAGCTTTTCTACCTATGCTGCCTGTCTAGGAGTAGTGGGCGTTGGTAAATGGGTGTAGGTCTTTGAAAAGTGCCATACTAGTCCTTGTTTTCGGTAGATTGGCTGACTGGTTTAATTAAGAGAGGTCTTTTCTGTCAGGGGATGCCTGAGGTCTCAGTCATGTGGGATAACTGGGCATGGTATCTGCTGCTGAGATCAGTGTAGCCATCTGAATCCCCCTCCATCTCCCTCCCAGCCTCTCTCTCACCCACCCTTCTGGCTCTACCTGGAAGCTGTTGGCAACAATGGCAAGGTTGTATGGGAAATAGCAAGAACAGTTTGGAAGCCTATGGGTCCATTTCACAGGTCCTCCTCAAATTAGTCTTTTCCCTTCATTTTTAAGATGTATTCATTCATGATTACTGCTCCCCGCTTGGGGCGCAGGAATTGACAGTTTGTCTTGTACTTCACGTTAGTGCATACCACATTCCTTTGTCTTCTGGAGTTCTGTGGTGATTCTTCCTGATCAAATCCATGCCTTCCTATTAGGGGCTTATCAATTTAAGTCTAGGAGGCCCAATGACTGACTCTCCTTGGTCCATCTTAGAGGGAACAAACACATCATTAGGAATTTTGAACCCATGTTACCTTGCTACTTTCTGCGCATGATGAAATTTCACATGATAAATCATGAGATCCTGGCAAGATTCTGTTGCTTGCCAATGAATCTTGATTTGGTTTTAAAGCAGTGGGAAGTGCAAATACAATTAGGTTTGAAAATTATTCAAGAATTGTTTTAATGCTCCCAGGAGATTACTTTGCTAACCCACATGGATTTCTTTTCCCTATCAGAATTTAACCACTTCAGGGAAGGTTTTGATTGAAAGGAAGATGTAAAATCTTTTAGATTGAGACCATTGCGAACTGACATAAATTATTGGACAGCTGCTCACATTTGCTTAATGCTTTGGAAAGATAGAAATGGGTATTAAATCTTAAATTTCATGTAATGTGACATCTAAAATCTTTTTTTTTTTTTTAAAGATTTTATTTATTTATTTGACAGAGAGAGAGACAGCGAGAGCAGGAACACAAGCAGGGGGAGTGGGAGAGGGAGAAGCAGGCTTCCCGCTGAGCAGGGAGCCCGATGTGGGACTCGACCCCAGGACCCTGGGATCATGACCTGAGCTGAAGGCAGACGCTTAACGACTGAGCCACCCAGGTGCCCGACATCTAAAATCTTAACTTGGTTTTCTTTATGAAAGATTTTACCTCCTTATAAAAATAATAATGAATAATAATAGCTACTATTTATGAGCCACCTTCTCTGTTCTAGGCACGTCATGTAACCTCTGCTATTCCTCCCAGCCATCTTTGCAAGGTAGAGATTATAATTTTTTACTTTATATATGATAAAATTTATTGTTCTCTCAGAGATGTAAAGTAACTTGCCCAGGGTCATGGAGATGATCATCAGTAGAGCTGGAATTCAGATCCTGGACATTGTAACTCCAACCCAATTTTACCAAACACCCTCTCAGATCTGCTGGTCCCTAAGAAGAAAGGGGAAGGCATCCCCTTCTTTGACATCACTAGTTAGTAACTCTGAAATCACAGCCTCAACCTGTGCTGGCCAAGTGCACCTAGGATCAACCAGGGATTTTATTTATTTATTTTTTTAAAGATTTTATTTATTTATTTGACAGAGAGAGAGCACAAGCAGGGAGAGTGGCAGGCAGAGGGAGAGGGAGAAGCAGACTCCCCGCAGAGTGAGGGAAGCCCCATGTGGGACTCGATCCCAGGACCCTGGGATCATGACCTGAGCTGAAGGCAGTTGCTTAACCAACTGAGCCACCCAGGGTGCCCCAGCCAGGGATTTTAAGGGAACTCAAGAGAGAATTCCAGAATACACTCCTTTCATTCTGGATTAATAAATAAGCAGGTCTTTGGCCCTTTGAAGGGTGGGATAGTAGAACATAATGGTTAGCAGCTTCAGTTTAGAGTTACCCAGATATGGTTCTGATCCCAGCTTTACCAATCTGGGCATGTTTCTTACCTGCTTTGCATTTTAGTTCTTCAGTTGTAAGTGGAGCATGGTAACCGTATACAGTTGATGTGGATTAGAGAAGAGATTGTAGATAAAGCATTTAAGATAATGTTTGGCATGTGGTGGGCTCAACATTGTCATTTATTATTATTGTTATATATTGCTCTGGAGGGAGAAAAAGCTAACAATTGGCAGAGGTCATCTCCATTGCTCAGATTATAGCTTTATTCACATCTTCTCCTTGTTTCTCCTATGTACCAAGAACTTTTAAATAGTTAACACTGGAAAGCTTTGTACCTTTGAAGAAGAGGAAGGTGGATTTTAGCTTATGTCTGTGTTAGTTTTACCAAATACTCTCAGATACCTCATGCACGTAATCTTCACAATGATATTAGATGACCTACAAGCAGGTATCATGTTCCCATTTTCATAGATGAGGAAGCCTGGGATCAGTTCAAATCATTCATTTATGACTACATTGCTATCTAATGGCAGAATCAAAATTTGATTCTCGGTCTTCAGACTCTACTTCCAGGATTCTCTTTAGCACACACAGGCAGGGTTTTGTGGAACCTCTAGGTGTCTGGTAATATCACCCAATATAATGATAACAAACATTCTTGTTGCACTTACGTGGTAAGCACTTTATACACGTGATCTGATGTAGTCCTCAGCACAGCCTCGGCAGTAGGTACTATTATACAGGTGAGGAAACTAGAGTGTGGGGAGGTTAAGTAGCCTCCCATCACATGTTATGTGAATGTGGAGCTGTTTGTTTCAATACTGAGATCTTACAGTGTGGTACCCTCTCTGGTTAATTCCATCTGGAATGAATAAATCTATGGGTCTGGGTAAGAAATGACCACTGAAGTTGCCATGAGACCTCCAAGCTGGTCTGGCTCAGGCTGCTGGGGGCATGGTTCCTTTCTTGAAGTGGGGCCTGGCTTCCTCTCTCAAATAGGAGCACAGGAAGCCCTGGGGGCATGGTGTATGGGCTGGAGGCTCAGAGATTAACAGGGAAATATGGATAAGCCTATTCTTTTTATATTAAAACCAATGTGGGAATAGTATAGAATAAGATGCTAAATTTACGTGAATGTTAAAGAATAAACAGGAGACTTCAACTACATTTTGGGCTTTTTGGTTCTGTTTCTGAACCCCTTAGGGACATGAGCTTATTGGCTTCTGTTATTAGGGGCACTTTGGTGGAAAAGTTCTGGAAATCCTGACTCAGCCAGTGCAACAAAGTCTACTCCCTGCTCTGGCAAATGATAAACGTAAAGATCACTGAGCTACGATTGCTTTTTGCAACTCATTGCAGCAAGAAGCTGTTGGCCATTGATTAGCAATGGGCACATTTTTCACCAAAGGCTTTGCCCTCCCCTTGCTCTGCTAATCCTGTTTGCAAGCATTTTCCCACAGAGATCGCTACTTCCTAATAATGAATAAGCTCACACTAGTGAGTTCAAACTGGCAAATTGCCACCAGACATTTATTAGCTCTGGATTAATGGATCAAGACTCAAACTTTCTAGTTAAAAGAACAAGACAAGCCCTCAGGATTCAAGACTCTTAAAAAAAAATCCCCATTCACTTGGCATTACCATTTCTTGCAGTTCTGGGAGCTGGTTTTTTTTTTTTTCTCCCCCCCCCCCCCCCGCCCCCTTGTAGAGTTTGATTTGTAAGTAAAGCCATGAGGAGGACTTATTTTTCAACCATTTTGGAACAGGGAAAATTGTCAACCCCAGAAAATGTCCTCATTGTGGTCTGGGGAATTTTGAACAGGCTGGCGTTCTGACAGAATTTACTGCATATTGTGTAGTACACTGGAGTATGTTAGGAGACTAACATGGCCACTACATCATGTGTTTGAAAGAGCAGGAGGAGTCAAAGTGGTCAGTTTGGAGAAGAAACAACTCCAGAGGCTATGTGAGTTGTTTGAAGATTGTGGACAGGCCACCCTGGGGAAGAATTTCACTCTTATTCATAACACTCCAGACAGCTGAGCAGGGACCACCATGTGGGAGACCTGGGAGACAGATTTTGACTCAGACAGAGAATGGAGTTTCTAGAATAGTCAAAGATACTCAAAGTTAGAATGGCTGCTTCAGGAAGCATTTTCTCCTCACTCTCAGAGGGAAAAGGAAGAGAAAGAGGAGCTTACTTTAGGAAGAACACACTATGAGCTGGGACTTTCCTAGATCATTTCTTTTCATCTACTCAATGCCACTGCAAACTTCATGCTATATCACTCTCATTGTTCACAGAAGGAAAAAACTCTCTAAGAGCTGCAGCAGGGATTATTGATGAGAGAGATAAGCAGGTTCATTGGGAGAGAGGGGGTGACTGGATGATGGGGGAAGGGGTGGAAACCATGTGGCATTTCAGGTTTTTAAAATGTACAAGTCAGTCAGTAAGGTTAACTATTGGCAGCTTCGATGACATAGAGTTGAAGGTTGTTCATACTGGGGTGATCAAATAGCTGTGAGCCAGTATCATCTATGTTGATGGTGAAGCCATCAAGAAAGATAAAGAGAAAGACAAGAAATAACAAGTGTTGGTGAGGGTATGAAGAGGGAATCCTCGTGCACTATTGGTGGGGATGCAAACTTGTGCAGCCACTATAGAAAACAGTATGGAGTTGCCTAAAAAATTAAATATAGAAATATCATATGATCCAGTAATTCCATCACTGGATTTTTACCCAAGAAAAATGAAAACACTACTTTGAAAAGATATATGTATCCCTATGTTCATTGCAGCATTATTTACAATTGCCAAGATATGGAGGCAGCTCAAATGGCCATCAAAAGTTGAATGGATAAAGGTGTGGTATATATATATATAATAGAATATCACTTAGGCATAAAAAAGAATGAGATTTTGCCATTTACTACAACATGGATGGACCTAGAGAGTATTATGCTAAGTGAAATAAGTCAGAAAAAGGCAAATACCATATAATTTCACTTATGTGTGGTATCTAAAAAACAAAACAAATGAACAAATAAACAAAAGAAAAGAAACTCTTAAATACAGAGAACAAAGTGGTGATTACCAGAGGAGAGTGGGTGGGGGGGATGGACAAAATACATAAAGGGGATTAAGAGGTACAAACTTCCAGTTATAAAATAAATAAGTCATGGCAATGAAAGTACAATATAGGGAATATAGTCAGTAATATTGTAATAATGTATGGTGACAGAAGGTGACTACACTTACTGTGGTGAGCATTGAGTAATGTGTAGAATTGTCAAATCAATATGTTGTACACCTGAAACTAATATAACATTGTATGTTAATTATACTTCAATAAAAGAGAAAGGTGCAGAGAATTATGAGATCAGATCTAGAATCATAAGGGAGAAGGTGCAATCACCATTCCGAAGCTTTTAAGATGGAGAGAGAGAAGTGTATAGTGCTGGGCTTTAGAAGAGAGATTATTGATATTTGGCAGAGAAACAATGATCTGGAAGCTGCCTCAGGAGTTCAATAACAAGCTGTTATCCTCTCACCAATATCCTAAACATTAATTGTCTGAGTGTGCAACTATTATGCCTAGAGTCAATGGGGACAAAAAAGGAGAAAAGCATGTAACTTCTGTTCTCAGGGGTTCTGCATTCTGATTGGGTAGAAAAGACATGCACTCATGCAGCGAAGGATGGGGCTTTTAGGTTTAGAGGAGCCTTTTGTACTTTTGAGTTTGGGCCTTGAAGGAGTTAGCCCAGGATGAGGCAGATGGACACTCAAGTTAAGGATCCCTTAAGGATTCCCCTGGAGCTCGAGTAATACCACCGAGGGGGCAATTGCAAGATGCACTTAGAGCATGGTTTGTGAGTTTCCTGGAGCAGAGGGGACTCAATTGGTGAGTAACATGATCCCAAGGAGGGCCTTGAGCCTTACTCAAATGAAGCTGAGAAGCTTGAATTCAACCCTGATTCTGTGGTAATGGTCCCCAAATGAGGGAAGGGAAGATGGAAAGATCTTAGTGAAAGGATAATCACTCATTAAGGTGAAATTGAAAGGAAAATTAATCTCTCAGTGCTTCAGCTGCTACTTTATGGCAGATGATTTTCAACTCTGTATTGTTAATGCCCATTTTCCTCTCACCTTCACTAGCTGTTTTAATGATACCCACCTTGCCAAGTCAAATGCCAGCATTGTTGTTATTCTTCCTCATAACTACTCCTTCCATGGTCATACTATCCTCAGCAGCCCTGCCATGCTCTGACACTCTTTAAGAGTGAATTACCTGAGGTAATTCTCAAATTCCCTTTTTTCTTCCCTTTGGCATTTAATGGTTGACTATTTGTCAAGCAATGTGTTAGGGAAACCAGGTTGAGTAAGTCTTGGCTCCTGCCTTAGAGGAGTCCATGAGAAAGACAGAAACAAGGAGGAATGTATCAATGGTTATGGGGACAGGAGACTTCTGGGGTGAGGGAGGCAGGAAAGGTCACCTGAAGGTGACACCCAGAGCTGAGGGTGAAGAGTTGAGTAGGAGCCAAAAGGAGAGAATGGAGGGTCATTTCAAAGGGAGAGAAATATATTTACAGAATGCAGAGATGAGAACAGTGACTGTATTCTTGGCACATCAGGTGAGGCTGGGAGTATTCAGAAAGGAGGCTGCCTAGGTAGTCCTCATCTAGCGATTCTAGCCTGATAATATCCATCCACTTTCCCAGATATTCTCTTGACAGAAGTGTATTATCTTGCCACTGAAGCCACCCAGAAACACACGTTTAACCAATTTCTATGCCTATTGCCATTCTAATCTTTAATTCTTGCAATACCAAATAATGTCACTGAAAAGAATCCCAAATCTGTTTTGAATTACATATAACTTCCCATTACTGTTTCAAGGCCCTTTGCTGAAAATGCTTCCCCTCCACAATCTCTGTATTACCTAGCTTTTAGCATGATTCCAATTTGGGGGAGGGATGGACCTTCTTAGAAGCCTAACACCACACCTCAGCATCCACCACCCAGCTCTCACCCAGGACATTGATTGTCCTTCCTTCTGGCCAACCGTGCTCATCCCTTCCTTCCAACCCCATAGAGGCTCCTGTCTTTCACTAATCTGCCTAGAACTGGTCACTGCTCTTGGATTTTATTTTGTTGAGGATTAATTTTTAGAAAATTAAAAAGAAAGAACATCTCTTTGTTTCTTTTTTAAACTGCAGAAGAAAGTATCCATATTATTCAGTGTTACTTATGTTAATATTCATATAGAAAACTCCTCCAGGAATGTTTGTCTCTCTTGATTAAGTGGTATATATATATATATATATACACACACACACTATAAATATATAATATAGATATATTTAAATCAGATAATGAGAAGTGTTTATCCTTTTCCCTTTATTTTCTTTCTAGAAGCTGAGAGCTATCTTTGATGTTTAACTATAGTAACTATATTTGCCAGTTTTTGGTGTAAATATTTCTTCTCGTCCCCTACGCAGATATTAAAAAAAGATTTAATGTTCTTATTTTATATTTTTTATAGTGAGATGCCTCAGCTTACTTTATTCTTTCCTTCCTTCCCTCATTCCTTCCTTCCTTCAACAAATGTTTTTTCTACTATCTCTAAGCCCAGATCCTGTGGTAAGTCTGGGGGCAGGGTTCACACTTGGTTTCTATAAAACAGGAATCAACAATAATAACAACTGTTACCTTTTATGTTGCATCTCTTTTATGACAAACATAATACGAGGGAACTTGCATGTGATATTTCATTAATTATGCAAACAAATAAGACTAAAGTTTAGTGAGAAGATGGGAAAGTGTTATTAGCCACATGGCAGATCTGGAAAGCCTTATCTTAAAAGACGTTGATTGGGCTGAGGCTTACAGGGATGAGTAAGTGTTGCCATGGATGGGAACAGGGATGACAGCACAATGGCATGGAGTCACTCAAGGGTCTGATCTACTTAGGGCACAGAGAGAAGTTCAGTGTAATTGTGCAGAGGTTGCTGTAGGGTGACTGGCAGGAGATAGCACTGATGCAGGTTAGAATCAGATAGTCACATAATTTGTACGCCAAGCTCAAGAATTATCTTTAAGAGTCATTAGAAGCTTTTTAAAAGGAGGTGATGATGATGATGATGATGATGATGATGATGATTTTTAGGATTACACTTCAGACAGCAATGAAGAGCACAGGTTAGAGCAGGGAAAGGATAGTGACAGGGAGCAGATGACATAGACCTGATGAGAAATGATCCTATGGCAATGGGGATGTCAAGAAGGGGAGAGATTTAAATCAATGATTGGGATAAGAATGGCAGAATTTGGTATCTGATTAGATATAGAAGGTAAAGGAGAGGGAAGATTGAAGATAACTTCATTTCTCATATGCCTTGAAGGTATTTGAGTTGTAATAAGATCTCAATAAATGCTTGTTGAACAAGCAAATGAAGTTGATGTCATTCACAAGGATGAGATGGTTTTAGACCAGCCAAGTTGAAGGTGTCTTCTAGATATCTAGGGGAGAGATCTAGATGGTAGACTATAAATGACAATGATTCCAATAGCAGTTTGCTATTATTAGCACATCCTTTAAATATTACCTGTGGGTTTTTTCCCTCATTTTTTTCATCTTTTCCTCAAAAGCAATCATATTTCATGCAGATGGAGATCACGTCTTAAATTTCTTTTTCCTCTCCCAACAACAGCTAGGACAGTGGCTTCTACATATGGTAGCAAGCATTTATTGAGCTGTTGGTATATGCCATGCAGTTTTAAGGGCTTTATATGTAGTAATTCATTTAATCTCCCCAACAGATCTTTGAGCTAGGTATTATTATTATTATCTCTACTTTAACTGAAGAAATGGAGGCCAGAGAACTTAAATAGTTGGTCAGAGGTTCCCCATTTTATCTAAGATTCTTCTGGATTTGAAGCCAGGCAATCTTACTTTTAGAGTCCTTGTGTTTTTCCCAAATGGAGCTGCCCCTGCTACCCAGAACCAGTGAGCTAGCTGGTCAAGAAGTCTGCTGTGGCCCACACTGAATTCTGTTGACTGAGTTTCATTGACAGGTTTGTGTGAATGCTGCCAAAAGACATTTTTGCAGTGTGCCAGATATAAACAGTAAAATAGAATGGCCAAAGCTTCAGGAGTGGGGCAATTATAATTTATTTTTGTAAATATATATATATATATATATATATACACATATATATGTATATATGTATATATAGTGAGACAAAAATAATTACTGACTTAACTATTAAGCAGGCTGAGGATAAAGTTTATTTGCATATTATTAAGAATAATGAGATTTTAGAGTTGGAAGATTCCTAATTATTACAGAAACATTACCAAGTGATTAAGAAAGAGAAGACATGGAAAGGGAGTATGTGCTGCAAGGTACTATGTGAGGGCTAACATCCCCAAATGAGCTGCCTGTCTAAATAGTTTACATTTGAGCAGAGAGAGGAGGTATTGCCAGCTCATTAAATATGAGCATTGGGTTGGTTCCTGCTCCAGTGCATGCAATGAGGGGTACAGGTAAGGTTAGACATGTCCCAACTGGTGCAACATGGGTACAATGCCTAGGATATATTAATACATAACATACTTCTGAATCCCAAAGCATTTATGAGGCAAGGAGAACATAACAATTATTATGCTCAAAACTCGAAGGCAGGTAATAGAAGTTAAAAAAGAAAGATTTTTTGGGAAGTTATGTAAAAGGGGAAGTTTGTATTTCCAAATGCTGATAGGGCCAGTTCTAGATCTGTGCTTGGAAGTCACAGGAAACTAAATTGTTAACTCAGTATCGTATACTGAACTTTGTAACACAAGATGCTGTTCAGCAAAGAAGCAGACTACCTGTCATTAGAACTGTGCAAACTGGATTGGAGGAACACATGTCATAAATTTTTTATACCATACTTTATACTTGAATGCTTTCCATGGAAGGTACAGAGAGGTTAAGTAAGAGCTAAAGTCATAAGCAATAGAGTAGAGATTTAAGCCCGCACAATATGGCTCCGTAGTTTTTTCTCTTAACTTCTATGGCATGCTGCTCTCTCAGGTGATCAGAGAAGGATCCAAAAGTATTAATGGGATTGAATAAAAGCCATAGAAAGCAACTCTGTATCTAGGTATATATTTGAGCAAAAGTTTTAAAATGCACTATGATTCCCACCCTCTAGTCTGTATACTTGATGCCGTTAATCAAATACCAATTTTGTAAAATGCTCCCTAGGGCCATATTTAGAGTATATATATCATAAGTAGAATGCTCTGCTTTTGCAGAAAAATGAGAAAATTGGCTAGCTACTGTCTACAATAGTAGACATTCTAAAATCTAAGATCAATTTACAAGTTAAGGCATTGAGAACGCATTTCCCACATTAATTAATTCAATTGGCTCAGCAAATATTTATTGAGAACTTTCTATGTGCTAGGCAATGTTCTAGGCATCAGGAATGTAGCAGTGAACAAAACTGACAAATATCTCTGTCTGCATGTAGCTTAGGCTGCAGGGAGACAGGCAGTAAATATTCAACAAATAAAAACATATAGTATATTAGAAGATACTAGGTGATATGGATACTGAGGTGGTCAGCATAGGCCTCACTGAGAAAGTGACAGTTGAGTGAAGACTAGAGGGAGGGTGAGAATAAGTTGGTTATGTGGGTGTCTGGGTAAGGGGCATGCCAGGTAGAGGGAACAGCCAATGCAAAGGCTTTGAGGTGGAAGCATGCCTGGTGTGTTTGAGGAACAGCAGGGAGGCCAGTGTGGCTATAGCAGAGTGAATGAGTGGGGCAGTGGTAGGAGATGAGGTCAGACAGATAATTGGGCCCAAATCATTCAGGGTCTTGTAAACCATTTTAAGGACAACTTTTACTCTGAGTGAAACAGGGAGTCATTAGAGGGTTTTGAGCAGAAAAGTGACATGATCTTTTTCTGGTTGCTGTGTTAAGAATAGACTGTTGGGAGCAAGAATAGAAGCAGTTAGAGGGTTATTATAGTAATTCAGGAGGGATGATAGTGGCCCTCAAGGTGGAGAATTAGAAGTAGACATATTCTGCAAGGTGAAGAATTAGAAGTAGCCATATTTTGGATGTACTGTAAGGCCAACAGGATTTCCTGACAAACTGGAGAATGTAGGGTATGAGAGAAGAGTCATCAAGAATGGTGCCAAGGAGGGAGTACAGTCAGCATTGCAAGAAGTAGAAACCATCAGGAGTTTGTTTTTAGACATTTTGATGTGAAAGTATCTGTTAGATCAAGTAGGTAGTTGATTGAGTCTGGAATTCAGAAAAAGTCTGGCAGTCATTGGCAAATAGGTGGTATGAAAAGACATGCGATCTGATGATATCAATAGGGAAGTGAGGGCAGCTAAAGAATAGAAAATAGCCAGGTCACTTCAAAATTAAAAATTTACGGAGAATTAAGAAGGAGCCACCAGTGAGTAGGAGGAAAACCCAAACTGTGGTATTCTGGAAACCAAATGAGTACAGTGTATCAAGGAGAAGGTAATCAAGTATGTCAAATGCCAGTGATAGGGCAAGATGACCACTGGACTTATCAACATGGAAGTTATTGGTGACTTTGGCAAAATTGTAGAAAGAAAATATGTCTAATGGTAACAGTCAGGCAAGACTATTTTATTTAACCCTGAATGAATCTGCACTACAGCCATGCTACTTATAGCTGTAGTTCTCATGGAAAATATGCTTAGCAATACCATGAACAAGTATTTATTGGCCATCTACTGTGTATTCAGTGTTCTCTGGAGCACCACTGAGGGGGTTCAGGAGTTGTGTCTTATACTGCACCATACAGTGGAGACTGAGGAGGAAGCATGATATTGAAAATGGAAAGCTACAAGGATGTGAACTGTCATCAGTCTAGAGAAGAAAGGAACCAAGCCCCAGCTCTCCTGGTTATGAAAAGCAATACATCTGGGAAGATGATGAAGCCTAAAGATGTATTTTCCCACATTCTTGTGTACTTGTCCCTCCAAGTAAATATATTTAAGCAGTGAATGAACAACCTTAATAAAACTTGTGGCCTGATGGGGATCTTGTGTAAGTCACTTCTGGCTCGATTCTGTTTTCTTGGTGTGGTTAAGACCACATGTCATGGCTAGGGGTTGAACAGTGGTGGGGACTGCCAAAAGACAGACTAGGACAGGGAAATAGGGCAGACTCACAATGGAGACAGGTGCCCATGTAGTTTTTCATCAGGAGACATTCTGAGGAGGAAGTCCAAGCAGGCATTTTAGGTCATGTCAGGAAGCTCTGGTATTAGGCAAAACCAAACATTTCTGAAAAACTGAAGTTGATAATAATGGCATATTGAGCACTTATTATGTAGCAGGCACTGTACTAAGTATTTTGATCTTTTAATGCTTTTATACTCATATTATTAGTCCTGTGAGGTGGGCATTATTAATATTTCCATTTTTATAGCGGGAAATTTAAGGATCAAATGATTTGTTCAAGGTCATAGGGCTATTAAGGGTAGAGTCAAAACTTAAACCCAGGTGGTCTGCAGTCTTACTATCATACCATACTGCCTCCCAAGAAGCTGCCTGTGTTTTGCCCAAATACTCTCATAACATTATTTGAATATTTTAATAAATCTTATTTCTTTTTTGGAAGTAAGGAAACAGAGGTCAAATGCCTCATTCTAGGTCACACAGTGGATAAAGAGGTCAAGTGGACCTTCAAGCCATTATCAGTTTGGCTCCAAGCCTGGGATGGACTTTCTATGACAGTGGGCTGCTTCCAGTAGGAAAAGAACTGATTTCCAAGTTTCAGGCAGGGACAGGCCTGCAGGTGGCCCTGTTTGCAGAGATTGGTGGCCTTGTATGAATGACAGAGCCTTTAAAATTAGATTGATCTGAGCATGAGGCCCTGAGCTGCCCCTTCCTAAAGACTTGCCCTTGGGCACTTTAATCTCATTTGGCCTCCAGGAACTCCTCATGAAAAAAAGAATAAAATATTTACGTCATAAAGTTTTTGTATAGATTAACTGAGCATAGTGAGAATCTATATAGTAAAAGTTTTTCAATGGTGGTGGATGTTTTTATTTTATAGCCAAATTGTTATTGTATTACCTTTGAGATGACCACAGCATCCAAGTTCCAGACAATAGCAAACATTCAGAATAAAACCCATAGAGTTCTCTGGAACATCCTTCTTTGTAACTGAACTCGCTGTAGTAATTGCTGCACTTTCTAGTGTCTTGTATTCAGTAACTTCAAATTTCAAATGCTAAGAATGGGAACACATATTACATTCTTTGATAAAGAGAGAAAAAAAAGCTTATTAGTTGTTTTGCTTTTCTGAATGCCTGTTGTGAATTTCAAAATATGGCAAATCATTTGCCCTGGGAGACTCCAAAGTGAAATTGCAATGATTACTGACTCAGTGAGTTAAATATCAATTGATTGTTTTTGTAACCAGCCTCTAATTGATCAAAAATTATGCGTTTCAATATCATAAGGGAATATGATCTCCCTAGCACTAAGCAGTGTTAATTTGGTCCATGTGGGAGACTGGGGAATTAGTAATTCCATAGAGAAAATCAGCTTCTGGAAGTCATGACATAGTTGCGCTGGAGTTAGGATGGACAAACAAGGGATTTATGGAAGGAGATAATATTACCCTCTTTTAAAGGGCGAACAGGAAGGCTTTGTTCTACTATTGTCACAATATTTCCTGAGAAATTCTTGACACAAAATGTTGGATCAAAGCCATAGGATAAAGATTAGTAGTGTGGAAATTTTCATGCTATGATAGCTTCACAGGCTTGGGAAAGCCACTTTACTTCTGGATAACTCAGTTTCCTCACATATAAAAGTGGTTTCGTAAACACTAATAGCCAGCATTTAACAACTGCTTATGTTGTACCAGAAACTGTGCTGAACGCTTTATATGTATTACTGGTTTATGCCTTATCATAACCACTGAGACAGATCCATTTTAATCCCCATTTTAGTCATTTCAATCCCAAATCCAATGTTCTTCCCTGCAGCGTATTTAAATTCCAGGAGATAAAGGGGAAACAGAATTACTTCATTCAGAAAGGATCCTAGGAATTGCAAGTGATGATATTTTCTTATTTTAGCATTGATGCCATCATCCTTACTTTGGTGCTTCTAGTGGAGGGTCCTTAGCAGGTTCCAGTCCTATGCATTTTGATTTTTCTATTTATGCTCAGATGGCTTTTCTTTGATCCAATGTGCATTTGAATAATGGCCATAGTGCCATTTCTTTTGAGTGTGTACTTTTTACATAATCAACAAATAAGCTGAATTTTAGAGATTGTAGCTTACATCTCAAATTCTGTTATTTTCCCTCTGCAGTCCAAGTGTTTACATTTTAACTTACAAATTGAAAACTCTATTTTCCTTAATTAACAAATAGATTTGGGGAAATACATTCCATTTTCCACACTGAAATCTTTTAAACCAGAAACTGGGAGAACCAAAGGCATGGTTCTTATAATTATTTCTTTAACCATCACCTTAATCATCATGAGTATATTTTGATATACTTAAAATTATGAGTAAATTTTTTAATTTATTTGTCACATATGTATTTAGTGTATATGGATAAATTGGTAGGAGCTTATAAGAATTAGCAATAATAACAGTAATAATAGTAATAAAGATAATAGCTACCATTGGTTGAGTGTCTGGCATTGTACTAAGTGTTCTACACATATTATCTACTTTAATCCCCATAATGACCCTCTGAGGTTCTGCTATTATCCCCACTTTGCAGATAAGAAGCTGAGGCCCAGAGAGGTGATGTGATTTGTCCAGATTCCCACACATGTACATCCACATGTTCCTGGCTTGAAACACAAACTCTTGTCTTTTTTTTTTTTTCTTCAGTGCCAACTCCCAGGAGGTTCCCAGTTCATTTTTGATCACCTCTAACTTGTCCTACCTAGCTTTCTCTCTTATGCCTCAGTACCCACCAGGGTCTCTATTCCCTCTTTTGCACTCCCCATAGTGTCTGCTCCTCTCCATAAATATTATAAACTTTACTCCTTTCTCATTATTCTATCCTAAGAAGAATTCTTGCTTCCCAAATCCCTCTATTTCAGCCCTGGGTTGGTGGCTTTGAAAGAGTTTGAACAACTCCTAGACATCTTTGATGATGAAAGAGGTTTTCTTCCACCAAGCTGGTTAGTTTTTTAATGTTTTGGCTGCCCTTTCTCCCCTATCAAGACCTATGCTCCCTCTCTCCCCCACTCATCACCTCTATCATCTCTGTGCTCAGAAAGAGCCTTCCTTTGTGCTTCTCAGAGGTCCTTACTCCCACTGCCTCCTCACCTAGAAAGCCCTTCTTCTCCATCTCTAGCTATTTAAATTGTTTCTATTCTTTAGGCCCCACCTGAAATAGCAATGTCTTCTAAAGCTTCCCTCATTATCCAGTTGCGTGCAATTTCCTTTTGATGCCTGTGGTACTTTGCCCACATCCTACATCTTATAGTAATAGTGATGATGATGATGGTGATGATGATGAGAAGGAGAAACAAGAGGAGGAGCAACAGAAGAAGATGAAGGCAAAGAAGGAAGAAGAGAGACTTACAACATGCCAGGGACTTCAAGTGCATTATCTCTTTAATCCTCACAACCACCCTAGGGGTTACATAATGCTATCACCTTTTACAGATGAGAAAATTGAGGCTCAGAAAGGTCATGTTCATGTCCCTGTATTACCCCATTTAGGAGATGGTCCTCTCTGACTATAGGCACTGGGTCATCTTTACCTCAGGATCCCTCAGTGCCTCTCACAGTGCCTTATATCCAGTAGGTTTTCAATGGATACTTTTTTGATTGAGTGGAAGAGGTAATTAATCAATTAACTGAGTGCTATACCTACTCTTCCTAAGCACAGGGATTGCTTTTCCATGTTACCTGTCTCTTCCCCTGATCTTTCTTTTTGGACTTTCATAGTGTGGCAGAGACTATACCACATGTTCATACAGGAAAGCTACATCTTTTCTTGCTTTGAGTGAGGGTGTGTTACTGCGTTCTGATCAAATATGGATGGACGTGAAGTGCACCATTTCTACTTTTCCAGGTCTGGCCTCTAAAACTCCACCAGATCACTCCCATTTTCCTTCTTCCTGGATGTGGAGTATCTAGCAGAGAATCCTGAGGTCTAGACTGAAGGAGCCTGGATCCCTGACTAACTGCATGAAGCAACCCCCCCCAACCCCCCCCTCAAACTGCAATGGGCTAGGCATGAGAGAGACATGATCTTTTAGTATTTTAAACAATTGACATATGGGGATTATTACAGCATCTACCATTACTTATCCTGATTAGTACATTGATGCGGAATCCAGGCATTTAGGAAGGCAAGTCTGCCCTATGGTTTTGAATGAGGCCTCCTAGACCCCAAATATGGCCAGGGTGGCTGGGTGTCAGTATTCTTGAAGTAGTAGTCAGCTTAACATGGCCCTGTGAGAAGTGTCTGTCTTATTATCTCAGATTCCTGACATAAGGAAGAGGTCCAACTGAGGATTTTCTAAGTGCCCTACCTAGGGTATAAAATTTTTCAGATAAAACAATAATAACAATAGCAACAAAACAACAAAAAACTTACCAAGGGCTTTTTTCCTTTTCCACCATTCTGTCCTGTCTTCTCAAATTAGATCTTTTTCTTTCCAAACTGTTTATGATGCTGGAAAATTCTCTGTGGCTTTCCTGGATGGCTCCAATATCTAAAGATGTCCCTCACCTCTGGATTTATTACTGGGCCTCTCTGAGTGGGGTCAAAGGGCATCCTGAGCCCTATATTCTGAGCCTCCTCCTTCTCTTATGTGCTCCATAACTCTCCTTTGCCATTTATTGACATTTGAGACACTTGATCTATGACGGCCTTTCTCTCCCTCCCCCCTATATCCATGCCTTGGTTTCCAGGGACAGCAGGAATATATTATTTCAAGAGTGAGGACAGGGCCAACTTATCTAGGCTCTGTAAGCAAATTATGGGTAGAATTTTGCATAGGTTGACATTACCTTTAAGATTTAAGATTCAACATAGCATTGGACATATTTTTCAGATTCTAGGTCTAGCAACCTAAGACTGGAATCAGAAATGACTTGAAGATCCCCATGGTGCTTGCTGTCCTCTAAATCTTGGCTTGCCCAGTCATCATCTCAGTGGTCCTGTGAGGTAGGTGTCATCTCCACGTTAGGAGGGACCAAGACTCAGAGACTGATCATGATGAGGGTAGAATTGGAAATGGGGCCAGGTGTTCTAGCTTTTTTTCCCTGCACCACAGCAAGCTTCCTCCTTTATAAAGGACAATTTCTTTAAAAATCAGCATTTACATAGAGCATAAATTAGGATATGCTTGGAAAAGCAGACTGGATCTAAAATTTCCCAGTTTCTTAGAAAGTCAGCTTGGCCTTACTGCCAGGAGGAACTGCAGTCTGCACTGCTCAGGGTGGGGGAGGGGGGATCCTGTACTTCCTTTGGTTGCTGGTCCTGCTCATCAGATGTCACAACCCTGGTCAGATGCATGCGAGACTGGACCAAAAGGGGCTGCTGTGGGCTAGTGCACTTGGAAAGCTTCAGTTTCTTTATTCTTACTTCAAATCAACCTTTAATTCTATGAAATGACTTAGAATATTGACTTTAAAAATCATCAGCTCCTAAGGCTTTTGGGAGCTCTGATGATATCGGGGACAGAATAGCTTAGCTGTGTGGTTGCTAAACTTTGATCCTTGGAGAGATGCCCATTTAAGATGGATCTTCTATTGGTGCAGGGAAAATGAGAAAAATAAGGACAATAGTGAGTTTTCTTAATGAGGCTATTTTCATTCAATTTAAAGGCCTACCTTTTAGTCCAAGATTATATTTTTTTCCTATTTTTTTGACGGCAAAATTGTGAGGACAGATTTTTCTTTTTAAATTTTTAATTGGTAAAATAAACAGAAACCCTATATTCTAGTAATATATAAATTACTGGTCCATATATCAAAAGTCTGGAAGCTACTTGTTTAACAGATATTTTTCTAGACATAGTAATCTCTGTCATTGTGGGGAGGGGGTGTCCTTTGATATGTAATCAGTCTTGGGCAATCAGTCTTTATTTTATCTGCGCAAGGTAAAAATTTTATCATCTTCATATCAATCAATTTGTATGTGAAAGTGCTTTGGTCTCCTTTGGCTACAGAGACTACGATCTCTCTCTCTCTCTTTGTGTGTATGCTTTGGGGAATCAGAGTTGGCCTTTTAAGGCTAGGCCACTGGAACTGATTTAGGGCAGTTTGGGTTTTTTGAGACACAGGAATAAATGAATTTGCTTACTGTCAGCTATAGTGATATTGGATCAATTTTGTTTTTATACCTAATGCAATATTTTTAGTAAAGTAATTGAATAAATCATTAAGAGATAAGAAAGCAGTGTTTAGGGTCTCTATTACATTTTGTAAAGCACTAATAGTTAATGCTCCATTAATAAATGCCCTTTATTAATAAATTAGATCAGATATATCAAGAGTTAAATTATATTTACTTTTTACATTGTATATTGTCTATTTAGAAAAAATTAAGACTAATTGTTAAGAATTGGTAGCATCCCAGTCAGGAAATCACCAATATGTTCCCTATTGATTGTTGCACATCTGAATATATAATAGAGTTGAGGAGCTGGATTCCATAATCACTCACTGTTGTTCAAATAAAACATCACTAACATACACTTCTTTAAGACTCACCGTGGTCCTTCTTTGTGACATACAGGGACAATCGGGGGCATTTTAGTCTTTATTTATTGAGGCTGCATAATCTAATTATCTCTCATTAGTCCAGAGCTGATTATTTCATTTATCTTTGTAAGTGTGACAACAAAAGGCTCACTTTAATTAAGCAGATCAGCAATTAGCTCTTGTTTTATAGGAGTTTTAAACATCCCTGTACTAATAGCAGGCAGCATGATTACAATCAGAAGCCCAGGGAAAAATGGTGGCAGAGGACAGCTTGATTTAGAGCCCCCACTTAAGTGAAAGCTATGTAGGCAAAGTGGCTCTCCAATGACAAAGGTCCAGAAAGGGCTGGCCAAACCAAAGGCTAGACTCCAGAGGTCCAGGCCAAGACCTTCTCACCTCCATTTATGATACAAGCAGTGACATCATTCTTTTTCTCAAAAAAGTTTTATTCATTTATAGTAGTGTTTGTATTTATCAATCACCTACTATGCCTCAGGCTTTGCATCTATTACTTTATTTATTTTTTGGAAACTTCAAAATAGCTCTTGAATTGGGTATTATTAACTTATCCCCATTTTACAGATGAGCCAACTGAGGCTTAGAAAGGTTAAGTCCCTTGTCCAAATTTATACAGCTAAGAATTAGAACACTTACCTGATTTTGCTACTCTGCAAATTGACTTTTTCTCCTCTGTCTTCCTCCTTGCTCGTTCCTTCCTTTTTCTCTCCCCCTCCCACTTCCTTTTCCCTTCCATCTTTTATTCATTTCTTTGTGATATGCTGGGCACTGTGCACTGGGCTGGAGAGAGTAAGATAAGCAAGACTTTGTCAGGACCTTTGAGAAACTGACAGTGTAATGGAGACAGAGACATAAACTAACCATTTACAATGCCTGAGACAATGCTAGGACACAGCTAGATAGAAAGGGCACAAAATAAATAAATCAGTATTTATTAGACTGAATTGGCCTGGTCCCTTTCATTATTGTGTGTTAAGGTTTCTCCTCTTTTCCTAGGAGGAGCTGCTTCTAACTGCTCAGAACTCTTCTGATTACCTATAGTGGTTGCACTCTCTAATGTTTGATGTAAATGGAACTTAACTTTGAGCAGAAGTCTGGCATAGTTTATTGTATGCTAACTTGCAGTTTAGTTTTTCAGGAGTAGTTGGAGGAAGAATGAGGTGAATATGGATTTTACAGAAGAAAAAAGAAAATGGGAAAATGAAAGGATGCATGGAGGAAGGAATGAAGCTCCCTTTGCTTGGAAAGGAGGAGGCAAAGAGTGAGATGGAGTGACTGGAAGATGGCTCCTCCCTTCCTTGGAGATGGGCTGGTGACCAGCACTACAGAGGAGGGGTTAAGGCCAGGGCAGCTTCTCAGCTTGCATGGTGAAGTTGGTTGGTCAGCTCCAGTCCCTTGCAAAATTGTCATGAGGTTGGACCACATTCTTTGGAGACCTGGACTGTATTGCCACCTCTACCTCACATCTGTCACCAATAATCCCCTAGTCCTAAGATTATCAGAACTTCTGCAAATATTTTTGATTAGTGAGTTTTGAGTATTATTTTTGTACCAGGCACTATGAAAAACACTTTACATAGGTGATCTGATTTTATTTTTACAATTATGTTTTGTGGTAGGTATCATTATCTTCATTGTACAGATGAGGAAACTGGGGAACATACAGGCAAATTAAATGTTAATTTGTAAGTTAATACAAGTTACCTAGATTCATGTAGTAGTAAAGTCTAGGCTTGAACCTATGATACTAATCACCACTTAATAACTGCCACTCTTCTTTGGATTTTCTGACCCACCAAGGGCACTTAGCCTAAGAAATGATGAAAAAAATTTAATTTAGTTATTGCTTCTGAAAATCCTTTCTTTATATGTTTAACCACAGACTGGGGACTCATACTGTAGTTAATGGGAAGCCATTGAAAGATCTAGACTGAGGTATGACATGATTAATACAGTGTTTCAAGATTGTGGAGGATGATTTGGAAAGAAATAGTCCTGGAGGTAGGGACGTTGTCTAGGAGGGTATGTTAGCTTGGAGAGAATCCCAAGCACAAGGAGATGCAAACTTTAGGGCAGTTAGAATGGGAGGAAAAAGAGCAACTGTGAGACAAATTATAAAGAATGATGATTTATGGGTCCATAATCATAGGAGGAAAAGATGGAGGACAATTAAAAAGTTACTGTGTTTTTGAATCTGCATGATTAATAGAAGTACAGAAGTCACATGCAGTTGAGTAGGTGAACTACAGAAAAAAATGTTGAACATGGTAACTGGTCTTCGGTAACCTAGGAAGTTTGAATTCAATGAAGATAGAGCCAACCTAGAAGGGATAAAGGAGAGGCTGGAGGGTAAGGAGGGTGATAGAGAACATGTAGAATGGTTTTCAGGCCAGGATGACACATGTCTATTTCAAGGTAGAATGATGTCCCTCTCATCCCACCTCTGCCCATGGAAAAAGCCTATGAGATGGTAACCACCACCTCTCCTGTCCTGCTCACGAGGTTGAAATGCAACATAAGGGTAGGGACCTGAATTGTTTTACTCATCTCTGCATTCCCAGTGCCTAGAACAGTGCCTGGTGCAGAGTAGATGATCTATAAATAATTGTTGATGGACTGAAAAATGAATGAGTGAGAAACTGCATCCAGAATGCTGGCTCTGGAATGCCTGCAGGTGGCAGGGGCCAGAATAGGAGTGGGAAAAAATAGGAGACTGAAGCTGAGGGTCAAAATGAGAGGGGTTAAATTTTTTCATTGAGTGTCTGGGGTGAGCATTGCACAAAGGAAAGAGCAGGGATTAAAGTTTTGTGACATCAGTGATCAGGAGCATTGTAAGAAAAGGGACTCTTTTACCTGAGGCCATATTTATTGGTACCAGTGGTTTGGCATGTAGATGGGGTGAAGCTAGAAGCAGATTCCTCAGTTTGTAACTGAGAGGCCTTTAGAGGGAGAGAGACAGACTGGAAAGATATGAGCGAAATGTAAGTGTAATTGCCACCCCACTTCCCCTCAAGGACCACAGAGAAAAGGTGGCAGCAGGGATAGTGGGTGGTGGTGTTTAGGTAGTGGATCCTGGCCAGTCTTAAGGAGTAACAGATTTAATGTATTTCTCACCACTCCAAGTTGGGTTTGGAGTAGGGCCAGGTGGAAACAACTTGACATTCTGTGAGTGACCAAGGCATCTGGGCTCATCTTTGTCTGAGAGAGTCAGATGAACAAAGCAAGAAAGTCTCATTCAAGGTGGATTTTGCTGGGGAGCCTCAATAAGACTTGGGTGATAGTAGTTTAGCTATATAGTAGTTTTGTCAATTTAAAGGCACAGATTTGGGGGCACCAGAGAGAAAGGAATTAGTGAAGTGAAGGAGATGTAAGATGCCGGCCGGAGAGGGGATAATTGAAGGTGCAAGCCCACAGAGTCACAGACTGTCATAGTCGAACAGGATCTCCTATCTGTACACAAATATCTGTAGAAAATTCCAGAAAAACATTCATATGAGATCAGGGAGTGAATGTAGTCAGGGAACAGGGAGCAGCATTCATTCTGATCTAGAGAAGAAATAGCTGCTTCTCTGAGAAAGAGTGGAGGGTGAGTGGAGAGCCAACTAGACAGAAGTTATTATTTTTTTTAAAGATTTTATTTATTTATTTGACAGAGAGACACAGTGAGAGAGGGAACACAAGCAGGGGGAGTGGGAGAGGGAGAAGCAGGCTTCCCGCGGAGCAGGGAGCCCGATGTGGGGCTAGATCCCAGGACCCTGCGATCATGACCTGAGCCGAAGGCAGATGCTTAACAACTGAGCCACCCAGGTGCCCCCAGAAGTTATTTTGAAGTAGAGAGGAGGAATATTAGGGCTTTATAACTAGAAGTATAAGTTTTACTTCTTTCTTCTCAAATATTGTTTCTCTCCCTTCCTTCACAGAAGGAGTGTGAATGGCATGGGGCATGTACAGACTTTCACTTGTTCCAATTCACCTCTAACACCATGCAACACGTAAGAGTGGGCCTACTGGCAACAGATAAACCAAAGGTGTTCACGTTCTGAAATTGAAACTTGAAAGGAAATCCTAATTGTAAACACCTTTCAATTTCTTGAACAACAATTCTCTGACCCTGTTTTTCAAAAATGAGAAAATTATCAGCTTCCCACAAAGCAGTATTTCTAAGTGTAACGATAAACAAAGGTTAAACACATATATTTAGGTTACACGCACACACACACACACACACACACACACACAATCTGTAGTCCAGGTGATTTTGCCAAACAAAAAAAGTTAACCAGTTAAACAAATATGCACAGTAATCCTGAGGTGGATTCAATGTCTTTGTTTATACCAAAGGATAAAGATATAGGTAGTATAAAGGACTAATTGTACGTCCCCACAAAAACTCAGAGGGCTAGACTTTAAAGGCTCTATAAAAATGGATGGAAGTAGATATGCACACAGGAACATCAAGGACAGAAGTCTCCCAGACGAGAAGACCAAGGTGGCAGGGTTTACCTGGTGCCTAATTGAGGAGAGTAATAAGTGTAAATGGTAAATGTATTGGTGGGGTGGGTGTAGGGTGGATCATCAAATTGGCAGTATAAATACCTACTCTGTGTGAGGAGTTAGACATTCTGATGTAATCTTTACAACAACCCCATGAAGCCATTCAGAAATTTTAGATAAGATTCAGTGTGGTTGAGTAACTTGCATGAGTTCATATGGCTTCAAAATGGAGGAACAACATCTTGCACCTTGGGTTTCTGCTCCCAGGGTTCCTGCTCTTTCCTCCTCGCTGTGCTGCTCCATGCCTCCGGCCATGCCTCTGGCCTGACCTCCAGGGACCTGGGAACTGACACTTTAAAAACACGCCCTAGTGTTTCCCACTTGCTTTTGTTCATTTGGCTATTTCTCCTCTTCCAGATTAGTTTTTCAGCTTAATTCATTTTGGCTTTGGGGCTTTTTATAATACCACTTTTCTCCCTACTTTGCTTAGAAACTGTATTCCATTTGATATTTTCTGACCTTACACTTGGGTGGAGGGATAATAGAGTATTTTACACAGGAATGAATTGTGATGTCGTAGGTGAATGTGTGGTAGCTCATAAATCAACAGTGATCCCGGGGGACTACGGAGGGCCTCCTGGCCCTGGCCAGTGCTCTTTAGACCTCTTTATGCTAATAAAACAGAGATTTCTCTCTGAAGGGCTCCACCTTTGCAAATGACACTCATAATAAGCTTGGGGCAGTGCTGCAGTGATAGGCTGTTTACCTGATGGTAATTGGTAATTTAGCCTGCATAGAAGGGCTAATGGTCCATCGTCTCCTTTTGGTGAATTAATAAGTAGAATTTTGTCCAAGTAAACTGAATTTGTCTATCTAAGGCCCTGGAGAGAGCCATGGATAAAGATAATGTTTTATAAGGGTATCCTTACTGAAAATACAGATGAGTGAAGACATACGATTTATTCATTTCCAGATTTCTATATGAGTTACTGAGTTTCTGTGAAGAGACTTTGTTATTTATTTAGCCATCTTGGTAAGAGGGAAATGGGGCAAATTTTTAACATGGCAAAGAATAGATTACCCTGATTCCTTGTTTAGTAATTATGACATTGAATAATGAATGCTAGTGGAAGACTAGCATGATCATTTAAAACTTACTTATTTTAGTCTATATAGGGCTAATATGGACAAATTGTTACAGGGCTTGAGGCAGAAGGGAAGGAAAGAATGCTACTTTTCTAAACCAAATGATCACAAATAGAGATTTTTGTAAAAAGTGATAATAGTATGTTAACACAATGAAGAATTATGTAGATATTAAAATGGTATCTAAGAAAATATTTAGAAATAAGGAAAATTTATATGATATGTACATAGTGAATAGAAGTAGAACAACAAATTATATGTGTTTTCTGCTGAAATACATGTAAAGTAAAAGTGTATATGGACAAATGCTGGGGAGCAATATGCAGATATGAAAATACTTGGGAGAATGTTCACTTGTAAATTGAAGGCAAGGTACAAAGGGTACACGATTCATTTTTGCCAGTGGGACTCAGTGTATGGGCTAATTTGTTTTACTGTTAGTAAGAACAATCATATTTTTCTAGGCAGACCATCTTGGGCTTAATTAATTCTAACAGTATAATTCTTATAGGCCAATGTAATCATAGAATAGACTAGTTTGGTGTTTGGGGAACTCAGAGAAAGGAGCATTTCCTTCTGCTTGGACCTCATAATGTCTTTATGGAAAGAAAGGAATTCACACATCATTCTGATGTACACTGAATTTTTTCAGGTGGAGATGGAACTGAAGATATTTCAAATATGGGAAGAGTATGGCTGAGGGCCTAGGGTAGGAAAGTGCCATGTATGAAAACGCACAGAGATGATAAAGTGCTTGGTTTGGCAGAGTCTGGTCATGAGAGGGAATGGGGAGCCATTCTTAAAGGGTAAACTGGGGGCGGATTATGGATGGCCTTGAATGTCTCACTAAGTACTGTACAGTCCCCCTGCTTTGCAGTTTCCATCTTTAGTGAAGATCTGTACCATATCCCAAAATGCAAATTACTGAATATACTCATCACCTAGCAAGCTAGACTCTTCCAGTGCATTAGCTCTGTCCTGGCATTAAACAAAGTACTCTTGGAAATTGCTTTATCTCATTCTATTCCTTTTTCAGCACATTTGTGAACTGAAACAGTGCATGCTCTGTGGGTGGTGTATGATCCAATGGTTATAAAATGTATTGGAATATTCATATTTTTAGCTTGACTAGCAGTAATATTTTGGTCAAGTCATTTACCCTGATGTTGATCTTCCTTTCTTAAGTGGAAGACATCACTCTTGTATCCACTAAGGTGCCCTTCCCTCAACTTTTCAGATAAAACATCTATTGGTAATGCCTCTTTCTTTCCATCAGTCTAAACCTCTTATCCTTTGAAGTAAAGTTCAAATTCTACCACCTTTCCAAATCTTACTCTTGCCCATCTCTTTTCATCCTCACACATTTGCGTATTACATTTTCTTTTTCCCTGTACACACTTGGTAAATAAATTCTGTTTTACACAAATAATGCAATATATGTTAAGAAAAAAAAAAGAAGAAGATAGCAGGAGGGGAAGAATGAAGGGGGGGAAATCAGAGGGGGAGACGAACCATGAGAGACGATGGACTCTGAAAAACAAACTGAGGGTTCTGGAGGGGAGGGGGGTGGGAGGTTGGGTTGGCCTGGTGATGGGTATTAAAGAGGGCATGTTCTGCATGGAAAAAAAAAATTAGTTTCCTGTTAAAAATACATGAAAGAATCATTAAGAATTAAACAAAAAAAAATTCTGTTTTACATTGCCCTCTACCTTTCATGAGGGCAGGGTTTTGTTTTTGTTTTTTTGACATAGGCAGACTGGAAGCATCTTGAGTTTAGGAATCATCCCAGAGGTGTCTTATTTATTCTGGGCACATGGCAGGCTATGTTCAAAGACATTTAACTGGTCTTTGTAATTTTTAATTTTCTTTTTATAACTTAAGTACCTGGGATATAGTTGATTATATTACATGGAGTTCATGGCAGGCTATCAGCATTAGCCCATATGGCTCTGTTGGTTTTTTATTTTATGATTTATTTCTCCTGTATCAATTATCCCCAATATTAATCCCACACCATTCCACAGACAACCACTCTTCAATTTTTAATGTTTGTCATTCTAAGCCACCTTTCATATGCTTATTTACATATAGTAGTATATGTAGTACTGTTTTGTGTATGAATTTTAAAAATTTACATAATAGTTTTGGATTTTATGTTTATTCTATTTCTTGTTTGTTTTTATGTTTTATCCATACTGTGTTTTGTAAGTCCAGCTCATTTCTTCTGCAGAGTATTCCATCCTATGTATATTTACCCCTTTCTTCTTCATTTCCTTAGTAATGGACACTAAAGTTGCATAGCCCTGAGATGAGCCCTTCTAGAGCAGCACTATCTCAGAGAACGATAATGCAAGCCACAAATATAATTTTTAATTTTCCAGTAGCCTCATTAAGAAAGCAAAAATAAGCAGGTGAAATTAACTTTAATAATATACTCTATTTAACCCAATAATACAAGTGTATTATTTCAAAAGTAGTTAATATAAAAACATTATTGAGATGTTTCTCATTAATTTTTTAAAGATTTTATTTTTTGATCAGTTTTAGGTTACACATAATTGAAAGGGAGATATAGAGATTCTCCATGTATTTCATGTCCCCACATATATATATAGCCTCCCTCATTATCAACATCACTCACCAGAATGGTACATTTTCTACCAAGGATGAACCTATACTGACACATCATAATTACTCAAAGTCCATAGTTTACCTTAGGGTTCACTCTTGGTGTTGTACATTCTATGGGTTTGGACAAGTGTATTATAACATATATCCATCATTATAATATCATACAGAGTATTATTTTCACTGCCCTAAAAATCCTTTGTGTTCTACCTATTCATCTTTTCTTCTGCCACTCTGTCCCCTCCCCCCCCACCAACCACTGATCTTTTTATTGTCTCTGTAGTTTTGCCTTTTTCAGGATGTCATATAATTGGAATTGTATAGTATGTAGGCTTTTCAGATTGTCTTCTTTTACTTGGTGAATACATTTAAGTTTCCTCCATGTGTTGTCATGGTTTGATAGCTCATTTCCATTTAGGACTGAATAATATTCCACTGTCTGAATGTACCACATTGTGTTTATCCACTTACCTCCTGTAGGACATCTTGGTTCCTTCCAAGTTTTGGCCATTATGAATAAAGCTGCTATAAACATCTGTGTGAGGGTGTGTGTGGACATGTTTTCAACTCCTTTAAGTGAATACCAAGATTTGTAATTGCTTATGAGAGTATGTTTAGTTTGTAAGAAACCATCAAACTGTCTTCTAAAGTGCGTGTGCCATTTTTGCATCCCCACCAGCAATGTATGAGAGTTTCTGTGCTCCACATCCTTGTCAGCATTAGCTGTTTTCAGTGTTCTGGATTTTGACCATTCTAATCGGTATGCAGTGGTATTTCATTGTTGTTTTATTTTGCATTTCCCTGAGGACTTATGAGGAGCATCTTTTCATATGCTTATTTGCCATCTATATATCTTCTTTGGTGAGGTGTTTGTTATGGTCTTTGGCCCATTGTTTAATTGAACTGTTTGTTTTTTTATTGTTGGGTTTTAATATTACATATTTTGAATAACGGTCTTTTTTCAGATGCATTTTTTGCAAATATTTTTTCCCAGTATGTGACTTGTTTTTTTGACATTGTCTTTCACAAAGAAGACATTTTTTCCCCAAATTTATTTATTTGAGAGAGAGTGAGAGAAAGAGAGAGAGAGATCACGAGTGGGGGGGAGAGCAGAGGGAGAGGGAGAAGCAGACTCCCTGCTGAGCAGGGAGCCCGATGTGGGGCTTGATCCTGGGACTCCAGGATCATGACCTGAGCCAAAGGCAGCTGCTTAACCAACTGAGCCACCCAGGCACCCTAGACATTTTTTTGGTAAAGATTTTATTTATTTATTTAACAGAGAGAGACAGTGAGAGAGGGAACACAAGCAGGGGGAGTGTGAGAGGGAGAAGCAGGCTTCCCGCAGAGCAGGGAGCCCGATGTGGGGCTCGATCCCAGGACCCTGGGATCATGACCTGAGTGGAAGGCAGACGCTTAACGACTGAGCCACCCAGGCACCCCTAGACATTTTTAATTTTAATTCCAGACAGTTTTAATGAAACCTAGTTTATCAGTTATTTATTTCTTTGGCTGATGTATCTAAAGGCCTCTCCATACCCAAGATCATCTAGGTTTTCTCTTATATTCTAGGAATTGTATTTTCCATTTAAGTCTATGATCCATTTTGAGTTAATATTGGTGAAGGATGTAAGATCTGTGTCTAGATGAATTTTTTTGCAGTTTTGTAGCTTTCCTCACATAGAGCTTGTACATGTTTTGTTAGATTTATACCCAAGTATTTTTTTGGATGCTGATGTAAATGATATTGTTAAATTAAAAATGATATTTTTAATAGCAAATTCCATTTGTTCACTGTTGGTATATAGGAAAGCAAATGACTTTTCCATATTAGCCTTATATCCTTCAACTTTGCTATAATTGCTTACTAGTTCCAGGAGATTTCAGGACTTTTGGATTTTCTACATAGATGATTATGTCATCTGTTAACAAATAGTTTTATGTGTTTCTTCCCAATCTGTGTACATTTTATTTCCTTTTCTCACCTTATTGCATTAGTAAGGACTTCCAGTTTGATGTTGATAAGGAGTGGTGAGAAGGGATATCCTTACCTTGTACTTGATCTTAGTAGGAAAGCTTCAAGCTTCTCATCATTAAGTATGTTAGCTATATAGTCTTAATCAAATTAAGCAAGTTGCCTTCCATTTCTAGTTTACTGAGAGTTTTTATCATGAATGAGTGCTGGATTTTGTTAAATGCGTTCTCTGCCATGTTAATATTCAACTAGATCTTCCATGTGTATTTTATACTTACAGTTGTCTCAATTTAGACTAGTCATAATTCAAATGTTCCATAGACACATGGCTAGTGGCTACCATATTGGACAGTGTAGATACAGAACATAAGCTTCTTGTCTGTCTTGTTTAGTGCTACCTTCCTAATGCCAGGGATAAGGTTATTCTCCTAATAGCCACTAAACCAAAACTTTTACTGAATAAATGGATGTCTTTTTCCCAGTTGTGTCTTTACCATTTTATACTTCGAGCAGAAATGTATAAGGCTTCCCATTTCCTATTTTCTAATTTTTGTCAGTCTACTGGGTAAAAATATGGCATTTTTGTTTTCATTTGAATTTCTCTGATTATGAGTAAAATAGAGCATTCTTTCATGAAACAAACATATATTTTGCCCATTTTTCTGTAGAGTTCCCTATCTTTTTGGGAGGTTGGGGAGTCTTATTTGTTCTTGTTTGTTATCTATTCTAGATGTTTATTCTACCTCATGTATAGACATTGTCAGTCTTCTGTTAAACATGTCAATAGTGTGAACAAAAGTCCTCATCTTGAACGTAGTGAGTCCAGCAATTCTTCCCTTCATGGCTGTGTTCTTGTTTTGTTGGATATCCTCCTATATGTTCTGCTAACTTTACCATTTTGTCTTTATCATTTAGGTCTTCACTCCACATGGGGTTTATTTTGTGTGCACTCTAAAGCAATGATCCAACTTTGTATTTTTTTTATAAGGCCGAGCCAATTATTCCAATTCCATTTACTAAGTAGTTCATCTGTTCTCCCAATGATTTTTGATGCCTTTTCTAATATTTGGCAAGTTTCCATATAGACTAAACAGATATGGCTCTATTTCTGAGCTCTCCACTTTTTAAGACAATTTTTTTTGGTCTTTTTGCAGTAATAGTGCTCTGATATAATTCTAATATTGTGCAATTGCTCTAATATCTGATAGTGTAATGTTTTACCCCTTCCTCTTCTTTTTCAAAAATTTCTTATTTGTGGATTTTTATTTTTCTATAAAAATTTCAGATTTAAAAATAATTCTATACCTTTTCCCTGTATTCTTTCAGAATATTGACTGGGGTTATGTTAAATTTGTAAGTGAATCTAGATAGAATTGATATTTTTACAATGTGAAATTTTCCCATCTGTTAATATGATATGTCTCTGCCCTTTATAGAGATTTTCTTTTATCACAAAAGTTTGTGCATTCTTGGTTAGGTTAATTCCTAGATTCATCACTTTAATGGTTATTTTGATAGCTTATTTTCTTTTGCATCTTCTAATTAGCTTTTGCTGATATAGAAGGAAGTTTTTTATTTTTTTGTATTCATCTTGTATACAGCAACTTAGATGAACTTTCTGACTAGTTCTAGTAGTTTATTCTCTTGGGTTTTCTGTGTGAATAATTATATCATCTGCAAATAAAAACTGCCTTTTTCTTCCTAAGTCTTGCATTCTTTCTTTTTTCTGTCATTGAATTGTCCAGTAACCAACAGAACTTGGTTGAGCTGTAACTGTAATAACAGGCATTGCTGGGATTTTTCTCTTTTGGCTCATGATTTTCGATACTGAACTCAGAAGGAATAAATTATATATTTATATGTATTTTCTGAGAGAGAGAGAGAGAGCAAGCAGGGGGGGAGGGATGGAGGGAGAGGGAGAGAGAGAGAGAGACTCTTAAGCAGGCTCCACCTTTAGCATGGAGCCTAACATGGGGCTCGATCTCATGACTTTGGGATCATGACCTGACCCAAAATTGAATCGGATTCTTAACTGACTGAGCCATCCAGGTACTCCAGGAATAAACTGTATTTAATAATGATGTGTTACAAATAATACACTGTTGGTTTTAGTTAACTAATGTTTTATTTAGGTTTTGGCATCTATAATTGGTCTATAATTTTTCTCTTTTTTTCATAGCCCTCTTTTGGTTACAGCATGAAGGCATTATTTTAATATATGTGCTGCCAAAGCGAGCACCAGCATGAAGGCATTATTTATAAAATGAGTTAGATAACTTCCTTTTGCTATTTTCTGTAAAAATTTGTGTAAGATAAAGATTATTTGCTTTGTTACATTTGTAAAATAATGCCAGGTTTTTTTTTTCTTTTAATGGACCCTATTTTGTAGATTTTTAAAAATTTTAATTGAAGTTTAGTTGACATACAATATTATATTAGTTTCAGGTATACAACATAGTGATTTGACAGTTCTATACTTCACACAAAATTTTTACCATAAGTATATTCCATCTGTCACTATACAATGTTATTAAAATATTATTAATTATATTCCCTATGCTCTACTTTTTTATCCCTGTGACTTATTTATTTTAACTAGAAGTTTGTGCCTCTTCATCCCCTTCACCTATTTTGCCCATCCTCCCACCCATCTCCCCTCTGACAACCACCAGTTTGTTCTCTGTTTTTATGAGTCTGTTTCTGTTTGTTTGCTTGTTCTTTTGTTTTTTAGATTGCACATGTAAGTAAAGTCATATAGTATATAGGGGAGAGATGGTGGTAGAGGAAAGATTCTGATGGCTGATTTTAGGTTCTTTATTGGCAATTCCATGTATTTTATGTATTCCTGTATTAACACTGATATTTTCTAATTTTATAAAAATTTATCCATTTCATCCAGGTTGTCAAATTTTCTAGCAAGCATTTGTTAATAACATTCTTCTGTTTCCTTTTTTAATCTCTGAATTTGTTTATTTGCTGCTTCTTTCTTTCTCTTTTTCTTTTTTTGATCAATCTTGCTAACATTATGTCCATCTTATCAGTTCTTTCAGTGAACCATTTTGGGGAATTTGCTAATGACCTTTAATGTTTTCATTCTTTATTTCACTGCTGTTAGCCTTATCTTTACTATTCTTTCTCTCTCTCTCTTTTTGAGTTTATTATGTTGCTGCGTTTTTCATCAGATTTTTAAGTTAAATGATTCTCATTTATTTTCATTCCTTCTGGGTTTCTATATAAATGCAATTAAGTCTCTAAATCTCCCACATAGAATTGCTTAAACAGCAAATAATACATTTTGGTATTTAACGCTTTTATGTACCTCATAATTTCCCTGGTCATTTCCTCTTTATCATATGGGTTATTTAACAATATGTATTTAGATTTCTAGGCAAAAAAATTTAAAGTATGATTTTGTTATAAATGCATTATTTTATTTCATTGTGACTTATTACATGATCAATTTTTGTGAGATATGCTTTTAATGAAAGTTTATTCCAAGCCCATTGGTTATAAAGTTTATATATTTAGATCAAAATTATTTATCATTTTATTTAATCTTTGATCTACTTGTTCCTAACAGGGGCAATTTATCTATTTCTTCTGTAATTCTGTCAATTGTTTTATGTATTTTGAGGCTTAATATTATGAATATCTACTTATACATGATTGTTATAATTTCCTGTTATATTATTCTTTTACCACTGTGTAATAGTCATTTTTCTTCTTTATGATTTTTTTCATATTAACCTTATTTTATCTGATATCAAAAATAACAATTTTTGGCTTACTTTTGGTTTATATTTGTTTAGTATATATTTTCATTTTATTTTCAACTTTTTTTCCCACACATATTTAAGATCTCCTTTTATAGACAATATATATTCTTAAGATTTTGGCTTTTGATTGGTGAGTCTAAGCCATTTTCATTTATAATAACCATTGCTTTTTTATTCTGGTCACGTGGTTTCATGTTTTCTGTTTACCATGGTTTTTTAATTTGATTTTTATTTATTTTCTTTTAAAATTTTATTTATTTATCAGAGAGAGAGAGAAAGAGAGAAAGAGAGCACAAGCAGGGAAAGTGGCAGAGGGAGAGGGAGAAGCAGGCTCCCCACTGAGCAGGGAGCCCGATGCAGGGCTCCATCCTAAGACCCTGGGATCATGACCTGAGTCAAAGGCAGACTTTTAACTGACTGAGCCACCCAGGCATCCCTTGATTTTTATTTTTTAACTTTTCCTCACATAGCCATTTTTTCCATTCATTGGATTGGTTGAATTTTATTTTGCTGGTTTGCTGGCTATTATGCTGTGAACCCATACATTGAGCTCTCTATCCTAGAAAGTATATGTTTATATCAAAAGTCAAATTGGTTCTCTGTTTTTTTCTTGCTTTTGTGTTTTTTATAGTCTTCCTAATCTTTCTTTATAATGTATATTTTAATCTCTTTTTCTGTTCCATGAGTTTTGCCTCTTCTGGTACAGCTTACTTCATCCACCGGTTGCCTCTCTTTCATATTGCTCATGTTCCTGATTTTTGTAATGTTTCCATTTTATCTTATTTTTATCCTTTTGTGATGTCAGCTAATTTGGCTGATAATGTCCTCTTGGAAGATGCACAAAAACCTTAGGCTGCGGTCCTTTGTGTGAACTTAGAAGGTCAAAGGTGTGCTTTAAGGAGGAGAGACTCAAGTGTTCCTGTCAGGATTCATCCACTCTTGTTTTTTTTTCTGCAGGCATTTCTCTTGTCTACCCATAGACCACTGTGAAGGTATGAGATAGGAAAATGGAGGAAGGAAGCTACCCTGCTGCTCTTGCAGATATATCTATTTCATCATCAAAGCACTGAGAGAGTGAGTGGTGAAAACTACAGTTTGGTGAGTGTATTCATGCTCATGTAGGTGTGGTTTTTGTTGTTTTGTTTTGAACAGAGTGTTTTTTGCCAGTCTCTGAATCTATAAGCATCTCCTGTTATGCTGTAGACTTACCCAAAGCAAGATAAGGAATTGTAGTGTAGCATAGTAAAACAATAATTAGCCTATAGTCAGAAAAGCCAGTATGTGCTATGAGCAAGCCACTTCATCTCTCTCAAGAAACATTTCTACAGCAATTAAGTCTTAGAAGATGCTATACACATAAGGATCTGTGGTCCTATATATTCTTTCCTTTCCTCCACCTCAAGGTTTATAATGCACATCAGCCCTAAAGTACTCTGAGGATAGAAGCCTGTTGAACTTGATTGATCTAAGGTTTCCCAAATTTATTTGACCTTGGAATCCTGTACCTGAGGACAGCATATTAGATCCTGGGCAAGTGTTGTCTGGGAACAAACTTTAGGAAGTGTTACTATACAAACTCACTTTTCTCATCAATGAAAATTGGACTATATGAACTGTATGTTATACATACATACATGTATAACATGTATGTTATACATACATCAACAGGAGTTGATTATTCTGTGTCATTTTTCCCATGCCCATTCAATTTTTTTTCTTGCCATGTTCTTCCTCATTTTAATATCCCAGTTCTTCAGGTATTAATAGGTAAGTAGATGGCTTATAGTATTAGCCTCACCTTCTGCATTAATGACATATTAATTGGGTGGGGTTCTGAATATCAGAAATGTTTCAAGATCCAACCCAAAGGAGTGATTTGCTAATGGTGGAATTTCAGGCACTGTGACAAGTGCTTGACAGATGTTTTCTGGATCCATTGGGCTTTCTTACTGTCCCTCCAATTATGTCATCTTTTTAGCCACCTCTTCATAAGACCAGCACTATTTTGCTCTAAGTGAAGAGGCAGGGAGTTGGCAGCCTCCAGTTAGCGATCCTTTCTTTGAACCACTTAATGAATATAAAAGCTCAACTTTACAAGAGGAACAGTTGTTATTCCCTCGCCTAGATAATGATTTCTTTATCCAAAATGTCCCCTTTGTATCTTCATGATAATAAAATGGGGAAAATGGATTTTTTAAAAAACGTAATTACACAATTGAACATGTGATAAATCCACTTAATAGGCAAGAATTATCTGCTTTGGCTGCCTTCACAGCCCAAATTCACAAAGTAATTCACAACTCATTCAGTGGAATTCAGCTTTATCTCCTGACATGGGACTTGAAATGAGACAAACTTAAAAAAAAGCTACATGCCTTTTCTATGAAAGATGGCCATGAGGGCTTTTGAGAGATCAAGTGCTCTTGATTATAACCTGGTATCACAGCACAGGAAGTGAGATCCGCCCTCCCTGGGTATGACATCTGCACCCCTTGGTAAGTGTGTGAGGACCTGGAATTCATTGTTACTGAATCCTGTCATGCCAAGAAGATGAAGAGGGTTCCAGTAGATGGATCCCTTGGATTCCATACCTGAGCGAATTACAGCTCTTCATCAGTCCGTCAAGCTTCCATCCAAAATCAGTTTCTTTAACTATTGATTGGATCCACCTGTTCCTTGGCAAAGTAAGTTTTTGTTTTCGGTATGATGGAGGAAAAATTTATTTCTTTTGGTCAGGAAGTAGTATCCCACAGGGAAAGCAGATAGATGTTGGAGTCTGAAGGGAATGCACTTCTGATACAGGAATATAATTTGCTTACCTAAGTTATATAGTAGCTGTTAGGACCATCAATTTGTTGTTCTGTTAAAATAGCTCCATCTTCATACATTAAAAATATGTTTACTATATTACATTCACCGTATGTAGCACAGTGATTAAGAGAATGGGTTTTGAAGCAAAACAGATTTGGGGCTTAATCCTCATTCTGCCTGCTGTAGGTTGTGTTCCCCTGGAAGCAGACCCTGAGACAGTTTCACAAGAGCAAGATGTTTATAGGGAATGCCTTTGGGATCAACACCGTAGAAGAGAGATGGAAGGAAGTAGGAATGGCCAAAGAAATAAGCTGCACTGTGGCCAAATTTGGTTAACCCATGAGGAATGCCAGAACTAGCATGGCCCTTCAGAATTATCTAGAAATGTCTGGTCAAGGTGGCCAGACCTTTACCCTCCATTGATCATTCATGGGTGGCACTGTCCTGGGAAGAGGTCTGACTTTGAAGCAGTCAGCTCTCTGCAGCTGAGGCTGTCTGCCATTTTTAGAAAGGGGATCTGGTGGTTTATCACAGTACCAACAAACCATTGTGTTTCTGTTGGGAGAATCTTTGAGCTACTAAACTGCTGGGAACCTCAGTGTGCTTTTAGTAAAATGGAGTTAATAATATCTATTAGGGTTTTTATAAGAATATAATTAATTCTTGTTCATTAATGAATTTAGAGTACAAAGCATATAGCACAGAGTCTGTCAAATAATAAGTACTCAAGAAATGTTGATGATAATGATGAAGGTTATATTAAACTCTTATGTTTCTGAGTATTAGATAATAGAACTTGGTCTTTGATTTTTCTTTTAGTCTCAAATTAATTATTCTTTTGTCATTGTATTTATGTTTTTATATTAAGTTATCTCAAATCCTTGTTTTGGAAGCAGACAGGGTATAAATCAGACAATGTAAAATATTCTTAGTAATAGAGGTACAATAGAATAATACTTGACATACTATATTAAACTTATATTTTTTTATTCTCAATAATTCCTGTTATTCTGGACCCTCCTCCCACCTAAGCAGCAGCCAGAGCATTTGTGGGCTTATTGCTTCAGGAGGGATGTTGCAGTTGAATAAAAGCCAAATTCTTGTTTTTGAGTTGCAAAAGCTGAGGTCCTGGCATAAATAATAGATTTAGGAGACTAAGTGATCAGTCAGTGCCCATTTGTCCCAGCTTAGAGGAAATGAAGTTTCTCTGGGAGGGAGAGGAAACAGAAGTGGAGTTCAGATGCTGGTGGACCCTTGGGAAAGGCTTGTATCCTGCCATTCCCTTCATGACTTGGCTGGGGGGAGGGATGTATCTGAGTCATTCACTGTGTATAGGCCATAAACCTACAGACCACATTCCCATCACTCCTAAAAAGTGATGAGATCAAAGCCCAAGACCTAAGGTGGTACAGAGAAAAGGAGCTTTAAATATTATCTTTATAAAATAACCAGAAATTTGACCTAATATGTACATATTATTTCCCAAAATGCATCATGAGGAAAACTTGTTCCTTAAAGATCACAAGGCACATTAGCATATTAAAGGTTCTGAGAAAATCTGTAGTTACTCAGGTCATTTCACTATGTTTAACCAGTTCTTGCCAAACTTCTTTTCAATAGAATTCTTTGGCTGTATTCATACCTTAGGAAGTGCTGGTATAGAATTGTATATAAAACATCATCCAAGTTCCTTTCCAAGTTATGTGGATTTATAAAATCCTAAAAAATTACTTAACCTAGATCATTCAAACCATCCCTGCCACTTTGGCAAGAGACAGGGAGTGGTGAATTATCTATTTGGCTAAATCTCCTATCCAAATTCACTGGGTAGAGGCCAACTCTAGACTTGACTTTGGTTCAATGTAGACATGTCTTCAACATAATAACTCTCAGTTGCAGAGCGATTTAGAGGTAGATTAGGTTTCTTTTTATCCTATGACTTGTTTCAACCTTGACCCAGTAAAATTGCCCTTTTTCAGGAGGAATTGATAATGAAATCAGTGCCATCACTCAATTGCATATCCTTTCAAAAGGCCAAGGGAAAAAAATAGGGGAATTTCTATGAGAGAAATTCCAGCATAATATTTTTAGCTACAGCAACCCAAGGGATTGGACCATTTTGTAAAAATCACCATAGAAAACAAGGACACAAAAGAGACTGTGAAAGTTTTCTAACTCCAAATTTTAATGACAATACTACAAATACCTTAGAAAATTCCATTTTGAGATGAAATGAGCCTTTTATAAGATTATATCATGGAATTAGAACATGATATGTGGAAACAAGCCTAATAGTTCTTGGACCTTCTCTGAGCCATCAACTGTTTTTTCTGTATAATATACTCAGGAGTCAGTGCAAATGAATGTGGGGGTCTTGTGCTTGTGTAACTTTCCTTCAGAAAAGCATTCAAAATTTTCCTCAAAAACTTATTAAAAAAAAGATTCTTTTTTTAAAAGATTTTATTTATTTATTTGAGACAGAGAGAGAGAGAGTATGAGCAGGGTGAAGGGCAGAGGGAGAAGCAGACTTCCCGCTGAGTGGGAAGCCTGATGTGGGGCTCCATATGGGGCTCCATCCTGGGACTCCAGGATCATGACCTGATCTGAAGGCAGCCGCTTAACCGATTGAGCCACCCAGGCACCCCTAAAAAAATGATTCTTAACCAATGGTTGTCAACTGGAATCAATTTTGCTCCCTGAGGGACATTTGGTAATATCTGGAGACATTTTTCGATGTCACTACTTGTGGGAAGGGAATGTTACTGGCATCCAATGGGTAGAAGCTAGAGATGCTGCTAAACATCCTGTAATGCACAGGGTAGCCTCACAACAAGGAATTATCTGGCCCCAAATGCCAATAGTTCCAAGGTTGAGAAGCCCTGCCCTAAATGGTGTCTTGCTTAAATTGGTATATCTTAAAACATCTACTAGGCCTGGGAAATTATTTGCTAATTAAAACAAGTGTGTTTTGATTTAAAATGTGTGAGGATAAGGGACTTGGAATTTTGTGTCTCAGGCTGTTCTGAAAATGTAACCATATAAGAATGAGCATAAATATCACACAGTTGTACGCTGTTAGTTCTTCCCACATGTAAAATATACTCTCAGAAGCATATAAAGTGAAAACCCGGTGTTATCTGACTTAATTTGTGATGTGCTCAATATGTTCATCACCACTGCTGACTAAATAAAACTAGGTCATGTTCTCAGTGCATGGAAACACATCATTTTAGTCTTCATTCCGCCCCCCTCAAATGAAGGTCCAGTAAGCGTTCCAAGGAAACCAGACACAAGCAGGTGAACACATGCCCGCACACACACACAATCACCCACACAGTGGTACAGTTCAGGCTGTGCCTAAATTGTTTGCAAAGTATGGAAACAATTACAGAACAAATACCCATTCTGAATCTGCCTCTGTAAAAGAGGTCTGGCTCAGAGGCACTCCACGTTATTTATGGCTGGAGCAAACAGAACGCTTAACTATGCAGATAAACTTCTCTTTCTTTTATGTGAGGCAGCAAAATAAACACCTTAACAGTTCATGGTTCCCAGAGTGCATTAGTTAATCGGTCCAATATCATTCTAATTCTCCTCGAAGCTCATTGAATCGGAGCATGTGAGCAGATAAAATGTGTCTTTAGCCACCATGTACTTATTCCAATGACTCTATGGTTGATGGATGACTTTCTGATTTTTTGAAACAATGCCAGCCCAGGGCCTCGTGGCGGCTGCACAGGGCCCAAGTCTCTTGTTGTGCTTTGGGGCATGGGGAGAGAGGGAGGGGGCTCTGCAGTACGAGGTCTGGCTCAGTCATTTTCAAAATCAATACTTGCTCTCCAAGCCTTGGATAATTTAGAGAACATAATTCAGAATTCTCCCTTTCAGCATGTATCCTCCATCAAAGGGGTGTTTTCATCCAGAGTCAGCACAATGCTTGTGCGACCCAGGAATGCACAGATAAGGTTAAAAAGAAAGAAAGAAAAAGTGCATTTATTCTTTCTCTCTCTCTCTCCAAGCATCTTTTAGATCCAATGTATGTGTGCTTGTGTGCCTTATTATGAATATTTCTATTTAGAACAAAGAACCTAAATTATGGTGTCTCATGGTATTACTTCAGATTTAAGGCTTTGGCGGTGTGTGTGTGTGGGGGGGGTTGTTTTCTTTTATAAACTCTTAGCCTAAGGGATGTTAGCCTCAGATAATTTATTCCTGGCAGGTCAGATATAGGATACAAAAATTTCTGCCCAAGGGCTGTTAAATCCTGCTTTTCACCTCATTTCAGAAAGTGCCATCAAAGGTAGTGTTTTGTTGTAGTGATAAAATTTTGTGTTCTGTGCACAGAAACAACAGGCTTCATTTGCTTAAAAACCAGCATGACGCCAATTATTTAATCTTTCAGACTCTGTTCACTAGGTTGCTCTAAAAAAGGAGCCCCAGTGGAACACATCTTGGTCATTTAAGTAGAAAGAGCTTGAGATTTTACAGCAATTTTCCAATACTAATTACATTTCATACTATCTATCATATGCATGGCTTGCAAAACCCTATTGATTTTATGGATACTAGTGCATTGGGAACAGGTTATTTTATGACATGGTATGTTATAGGACCTCTATGAAATACCTAGATCTTAAACTGTGGGCACAGATATACTCTCAATTATCCACAAGTGGATTATCCACTTGGTCTATTACCCACAACATATTTTAAATTAAAGCTGCTGTCATTAGATGACTCAGTAGCCTTAGGCCAATTTCTATCATCAATATTCTGTGCTGCTGGAATGCAAACTCATTTTGATAGCCTTGGCTACATGACTAGTAGGATTGTACTATTGGAGTTGTTGCCCAAAATGTAAGCATAAAAGACTTGTGGATTATGTTTTATTTTGGATTATCCTTGTCACAAATTCCTTTCTTTAGGAAGAAAAATCAAGAGACCCATTACAAACATGGGCTCACTGACATGCTGTAAATATAAACTATCTTGAGAAATAAGCGTAGTCTTGCACTCCCTGTAAATGATTAGTAAAGTAGTTCAGACTAAAATGCCAACTGCTTCGTGGAACCTTCCTGCATTTTGCCTTTCAGAATTGTTCACCTCTCCTTCTCGGGCAAGCTTGAGTAGTGACACAAGAGCATAGGCTTTGGAATTAGAGCCTGAATTCTGATTCTATAACTTATTAGCTGAGTGGTCTGGAAAAAGTACTTAACCTTGGTGAAACTCACTTTCCTTGTATTTAAAAATGACCATAATAATATCTGCCAATATAATATATGTAAAGTTCATTGCTCAGTGTTTGGCAATACCATGCATTCAATACGTGCTTGTTTCTATCCCTTTTCCTTCCATATCTATTCTTCATCAGATTCGGAGTTCCTTGTAAGCAGTGGCCATATTTAATTCATGTGTGTATCCCCCCTCCCAGCATTTACGAAATTATCTTATATGTGGGATCTAATAATATTTGTGCAATTAAAGTATGAACTAAAGTTGTCTTTTGGTTTATATCCGAAATAAATTATAACAGTTTTGAATTTCCGCAAATCTATTAAATTATTTTGTTACTAATTTCATAGAAAGAATAAAACCTAGGTCAATGTTTTTATATATAAATATCAGCAGTCAGGCATAAGGTTTTTCTTAAATACAAATTTATTCTTAAGAATATTATTAACATATGTATATAGCTGTATTATGTATGTATTATATATATATGAAGACCAATTACCAAGTAACATGAGCAGTGGAAAGACTCCTTAGCAAGTTCATGAATTGTTTGCTTTTATTTGTTTAATTTATTTTAATTTATTATTATTTTTTTGTTTATTGCTTTTAGAACTCTTTTCAAGGCTACGTGTAGGAACTACAGTTTTTACTATAATTAAAATAAGATGTATTTTAAATTTGCTGTGCTTTTCATTTTTCAATTTAAAGACAATACAACAAAGCTTCCATAGACTTAAACTCGTAACGTAAACAGAAGTCCTCAGTGTAGTACACAATCAATTAACCCTGGGAGTTAGAGAATTTTTCTTTTTCATTGTGTTCCTTAGCCATGAACTTCAGCTTTCTCTCTTCATTTGTGTACAATTGAAGTAAGTATCATATTCATTCCTTAGATATTTATTTTGTGCCTTTTCTGTTTATGGTACTGAATGGTTCTTGTGGCACTGATCAAATATTGCAATGAAGCCAAGCTATAGGGATATTTACGCTTACATCCCTGAGTGTTAGGCTTGGGAAAATGGCAGTGTAACAGCAATATCATTCTTTTCAACGTGTTTATTTGTTGAATTTTGGACTGCATACTCATTTTATTTAAAAACTATAATTATAGAAGTAATATAAGCATATAAAATATTATAGGAATATATAATCAAGAAAGTTTGTCATTTGTTTAAGCTAATTGATGCTAAAAGCAAAACGGACAGAGAATTCTTGGACATAGATTATGTTTAAAATCTGTAACTATATTGTGCAAACATTTGTAGGTGCATCTTTGAAAAGAAGCACTCATGTTTGCATCTGTTTTGAATCTCTGTGCATTTAAATCGGCAACAAAAACACTAGGAATTTGGACTTTCCTTTTTTTTTTTGGTATTTCTATTTTTTATTTTTAAATTTTTAATAAGTTTTAATTTTAATTCCAGTTAGTTAATATACAGTGTTATATTAGTTTCAGGTATACAATATAGTAATTCAACACTTCCATACATCACCTGGTGCTCATCACTTGACAAGTACACTCCTTAATCCCCATCACCTATTAAGCTTTCCCTTTCTTATTTACCTGGACAGTTTGGGTAATTAGATCTAAGACAGTGTTTCTCTTTATTTTAGTAACGAGAGACTCTACCTCTCTGAAAACTGCATTACATTTTTTCTCACCAACACAGTACTAATGAAAAGGACAAATACCCAGGTCTCTTGGTTGACTGCATGCAACAGTCTAAATACATAAGTGCATAGCAACGATATGTGAATAACATATCAAAATAAATATGTTCAAGTGCAGCAGTTTGAGTGGGTTGTGTGGGGTCAATGTCGTGAATGGGGGTTGATTTCTGTTCAGTCAGGTGAGGTACAAATGCATCAACTTTGCTGGAAAATGATTCCAATTGTGGCCGAATGGTCTAGTTTCCTGCGGGATGCAAGCAGCCTATTATTTCACTTTTTAAAAGGCTTGTTCAGGTTTGACCATTTGGATGGTAATCAATACAACAGAGAATGGGACGAACATCAGAGATCACACCAGGTGTGCCACTGAGGCCAGGTCCATGTGCCCACGATTTCTCCAGGAGATAAAACCCATTTTGGTCTGGCAGCACCAGGATCTAGGTGGTCCAGCTCACTCCTGCAGGCCTCATTTCATTACTGATAAGATGATTCAGGGTGGGAACGAGAGCTGGCTGACCTTTGGCTATCTAACTCTTCTTAAGCCCTGATTGAAATGAATCAATTGGGAGGTTACCAAGTCATTCCTCAGTGAATTTGGGCTAACCAGAATAGCTGTCTGGAAAAGGCAAGCTGAGACATGTGTTTATGTAAGTGATCTAGATTCTTAAAAAAATCTGCTCAAATTAGTGCGAAATGTGCAGGATCCTTTGGTTGTGTGGTAGGTGAGGTGAAGCTGTAAAGGAACGAGGCAGGTTTCCCATCGTGGTTTGTGAAAATAGCTTCTTGCTTACATATATGTAAATTTATAATGAGTTATTTTAGTTTTAGAGGCATGTGCATGAAATTACAGCACACATAGAATAAAAACCTTTCTTCATATACCTAAGAAAGGGCCCCAAATCATAGGCACTGAATTACTGGGATTTCACTTGGTAAGACCTATATCTGAATCATTTGAATCCAAAGATAGGCTTACACAGGCCAGGTTTTCTTGGAACAAAATGAGAGAAAGTCATGATAATTTTGTGAGTATATTTAAGTTTTGCAAAAAGTCAAATACAATTTAGGAACAGCCTCACTGGTAGAATATTTTCATACCTTGATTTTGCTAGGTAATGGCCTCTTTCCTCACTTTACCTGCCTTGAGAGCTCATGTTTTCAGTGCAGTAAAATCCACCAAGCTGATGGATTCCAATATGAATTGATTCTAAGTTCTAGGTACCCTAGTTGGAATGGTCTTTTTTTGTTCCATGAAGTTGTATGGACTTGCACAGCAAAATACCCTCTCGCAAATCAATCCTTCAGTTTTTTTCCCAGGCATATATTGGAATGAGTTTTGATGCAATTAGTCTCTCTGTCCAAATCCACTAAGCGAGTGCCATCTTTAAGCTGCAGAACCTATAGAAAGATGACCTAGGGTAAATAACTTTATGTCCCCTAGCCAGTCTTCAGTCTCTGTTACACATGCCTTATTTGCTTTTGGCAAGAGAAATCCTGGCCATTTGGCCAAAAATTTACCTGAACATAAATCTAGTTTAGAGACTACATCTGAGGGCAGCAACAAGAAAAAAAGATAGACAGACCACCCATACCTGACAGTTCTGCTCTGAAGATTCCTAGAGGCACCTTTCGGGGAAGTCACTCACTATCTAGATTTATTACCAAATATTTTTAAAAAGAAAGGATAAAAAAGCAGGCTGTTAAATGTTTGCTTATATTCTGATTCATGAGCTAGGGAGGCAAGACATAAAATTCCCAACTTGTATCTATGTAAGAATTAATCAATTTTGTGAAAAACTCTATGAGAAGTTAGGAAGTAAATAAGTGCTAAGTTAAAAAGAGGTAATTCATTAAATTTCATTGAATTGTCCAAAATATCTTTTAGATAGGCACTATATAGGACAAATTGAATTAAGGTGGCTTTTAACAAAATCAAGAGGTATCAATTTTTTTTCTGTCTATTGAAATTTGATGGCATTTAAATTTCTACATTTATTAAAATTTATCTACAATGATTGTATAAGAGTATAACAAAATTATTTTTAAAAACTGGACGTTTTCATTTTCTTCTTTTGGAGACTACTTTGTATCTTAGACATCTCCATTTTTCCTTAAATAAATCTGCAATTATTCTTATATTCAAGTAAGAAACTGCTTCTAAGCCTCTTTATTTTTTTGCTATAGGAAAAACTGAAATGCATTCTCGCGTCCATCCCACCTCCCCCACAGCCTGAGTCACTTCACGGGCCTCATATCTCTTAAACCACCTGCTAATCATAACAATTGCTAATTTGAGCTCTTTTTAGTCACTTCTGGTGACACTGACAATGCCATCTAGTTTGCAATGGCCATGTGGTCAGTCCCCCACCCATCCTAGCAGGCTGCTGCTGTGCCTTTAGATGGGGTCTCCATTGTTCTCCCGGCCTCTGCTGACCATAAGCAATTCCTTCTTCCCTAATCTCAGGGGATCTGCTTCTTTCACAGTGGGGGCAGGGCTGTTTGCTTTGTGTGCAAGATAATCTTCCCTAGAATTGTTCACATATGCAAACATACACATAAAAAAACAAAACAAAACAAAAAAACCCTGATTGCTTGGATGTGGAAGGGTATATGTATCTATGTATGGGTATACACATATACACACATACACATTTTAATGTTAGTCATAATAATCACTTATCAGTTCTGCCTAGATATTGTCAAGTCACTAGATAATATCTATTAAGTTCAATTATTTGGGTTTCTCCTTGCCTTATTTTTAAATTGTGATTTTTTTTCCTCTTAGACATGGCAATGGCAATTTTAAATACTAGTAAGTTCTTCTTCACTTTAAGCTTCTTGAAGCCCCCACATACCTTGCCCATGCCTCAGGAAAGCATTTTGGGAACGAACTGGAGATGAAGGTAGATGCATGTCCCCGGAATGAATGATTAGGAATTGAGGAATTGATCATTTAAACTCGGCAGGCCTGAGCTCTACTCCGAACGTCCCTCGGCTGAACAGCAGATAAAATTTACTGGATTTCCATGTCTGAACCTTTGCAGTCGCACTCTGTACTCCACTTTGATGGATTTAAAGCTGGTCATTATGTTACAGGGCAAGTTGCAGCAGGAATAAAAGCAGGTCGTTTCAACCAGCCATTTTAATCAGGAGACAACGTTACTCTGTTATTGTTAAGGCTTGCCATATGCCGTAGAAAGGGATAGAAACATACTCTGGAGTTTTAGGGCAGATTAAAAAAAAAACAACAAACTGATTTTGCAGGAAGGCAGAAAGGAAGTAATCCAATAATATATATATTTTAAATATTTCTCCGCCTCAGTAAGCAAGGCGGTTTTTGTATGCCCCCTTTGGGATTGTGACCCTCCTTTACTCTGAAACGTTGAAGTAAATTAAAAAGCGGAAAAACCTCTGCTCTGTCGTTGGGTTGTTCTGCTGGAGCTGCAATGCTCCCGGGCGGCCGAGCACGTCGAGAGCGCCCCCTAGGCGTTGCCACGTGACACGGCGGGAGGAAGCGCGGCAGATGGATAACCGGCTGAGTGTGTCTGTGCACAAATCCACACACAAAGCTGGGGCAGTAATCACAGAATGCCTGCTCTCTGTGCCCCCTGTCTAAGGGTGGATTCGCAGGCATCTCCACCTGCTTTAGAAGTTTCAGATCGAGGGAACTCTGGGTGCCTTTCTTTGTGTACTTAGGACTAAAATGCTGTGGAGAATGATGTTGAAATTAAAATGAATGGCTTCCAGTGGTCCAGGTTGGTGTCCCTACTAAGGCTTTGGGCATATGTTTAGTGGGTCATCCTGTGCTTCTTGGTGCTCTGGGATTTTACTGGCCCTGCTTTTATCTAGGTGGGATGACCCCACTCAGGATATTTTATGGGAGCAAAGTTTTCTGCCCTGCAAAAATCATGGTCCACAGCTCCACCTGGAAGTAAGGAAAATGGCACTGGATTTAGAAACTAAAGGCTCCAAAGTTAATCCTGGCTCTGTTGCTTAGGAGCTGTGTGACTTTGTGCAAATCACTCTACCTCTCTGAGCTTCAGGTTGGTTCCTCTATAAAAGGAAAAGATTTGATCAGATAATCTCCATGTTTATGTCTAGTTATAAAGTCTGTCTTTGACCTCAGTATTAAAGATTTTTGTCTTAAAGTTTGCCAACTAAATTAACATAACACTTTACAGAACTCTTGAGATTCAAATTGGTCAAAAGAACAGAGTATATTTGTTTTGAGGGCCATGTCTATTGGCACAACCAGCAAAAAGTCAATTTGACCAATTGTGTGGCATCTCCATAACCAATCTGAATTCCCATTTGATGTTAGTCACTCTTCAAAGGCAAGTCAGTTGTCCAAACTGAGCAACTTTCCCCGCATTCTGGCTGTCACTTTTTGGTCACATTGATCAGCAGCCACATTAATCCAAATGGTGGTGCTCTTGTCCCCTCTTTCATCTCTGCTGGTAGTTGCCTGATCGCTGATGGGTAAGTGGTCCTCCATTCATAGGGTCACTTGTGGGCAGTTTCTCTGACTTGGCAGCCCCTGAAGTCACTTTTCCTTGCGGCCAGCTCATCCAGAGGTGCTTGTTCTTAAAGCTGCCTGGGAAAGACTTTTTTGTTTGTGGAAGCTGCTCTGATGCAAGCAATTGAAGGAGAGGGGCCTGTGTTCCTGCCTGAGTGGGGATAACAGGGAACTCATGCAGGGGTTGTTTGTGGTGAGACTGAGGATGCAGGCCAGAGTAAGAGCAGAGATGGAGAAGGCTCAGTGCTTCAGCAATATGACCAGTTTGGACTTTCAGAAAAGCCACACAAATACTTACCACTTACCTATTCAGGGGGGTAATTTGTCTGTTTTTCTATCAATGATAATGATTTTAAGACTTATCACTCTCACTTTCTTAGTTAAAACTCTACCTTGCTCCCTTAAGTCTTTGTGGCTTTGCCCAAGCTGTTCCTTTTAGCTGAAAACCCTCTCTGAATTTGTCTGGCTGATAAGGTCTCAGACTCAAAGCTTCATGCCAAACAGTTTCTGAGCACTCCTAACATCCTCTGACATAGCAATGATATTTTTGTTATTTAATCAGGACTGATAGCTGATAGGCATTGGTATGGCTCTACAGTTGTTAAAATATTCAACTATTTATATTCTGGTTGATAAATAGCCACAGCCCAAGCCCCCAAAATGCCCCCATTGCCCTATACTACCTTTCCCAAGCCTCCCCAAGTTCTAGCAACTCAGCAGTTGACTTGTCTAGCAGAGGTGGGAATGTCTGGCCTCATAGCCATGGACTGCCTCTCCTAAGTGGTTGGTACCTGAATCTTATAGACTGTTATTTTTAATAACACCTCAGTTGTATTTATTCTTTTATTTGTTTCTATCATTAGACTGGGAGCCTTATTCCTAGTGCCAAAAACATGTAGCATTTGGAACTATAGTGGTTAATAGAATGGGTTTTTTGAGTATTCTTTTAGGTACCACACTCTGGACTAGGTGATTTGCATACATGACAAGAAGGTGATAGTAGTATTAATTTCTATTTCATTCTCATTGTTAGAGAAGACTCAAGGAATGATACCACAAACTGCCAAATAACCAAGTCTTGTGTTGCAGATGTCAAGGCTTTTTTTTGCCAGTTAAGTTAGAGTATTCTAGAAGAGGATGAACTCTAAGAGATAGAGGGAAAGAAGTGGCTTAACCAAGCACAGGTTTGTGTGTTCATGTTCATATGTGTGTGCATGCATGCATGTGCAGCAAGGAGTAATGCCCTACTTCCATGCAGCATTGCGAGTGAGGCAGGCTTTCCCATGCATACTACCTTGATGTTGGGAGGTAGGCAGAATGTGGGTGATTATTGAACTCTAAGAGATATGGCATTTTGTGGTGGGTAGTCTGTGTGTCCTCATTGGCACAGAGGAAGGTAAGCTTACTGCCTTTAAATGTCCTATATGGTCTTGGACAATGAAACCTCAGTAATGATGATCATAGGCCAGGATTAGAAGCTCTGCACCTGTTTTTTGGTGCCACAAAAGCCCCATATTCTCCCTTAATCTCATAGAGGGATTGAAGAAAGTACACCAATAATGATTGAGGCTATATTTCTCTCTACTGTAGAGAGTAGGGAATTAGAGCCAGATTTGAGGTCTGGTTTAGAAAAATAAAGCAAGATGATACTTCCTTTATCAATATGGCAAGTTCATACCCATAACACTTGTATTACTTCAAGAAATAAGTAATTCGGCTTGAATCTATAGTTCATTTGTGACTATTTGGCCTTACAGATTTGAGCTTCATCCTTATGGCATGACTTTTGGTCAGCTACTCCTTTGGGGATAAATTCTAGATGCATGTAGTTCATACTTGCAAAATTGTCATGTGATTCTGTGTTTTATGTTTTTTCTTTATAAATCTTTACCCAACTTATTGTAAATCCTTTAAATAACCTCAGTTTTTAAAGATGTCACTTGAATATCATATCTCAATCCCAGTATTTGATCATGAATCTTGATTTACAAGCTGCAATTTCTTGGCCACTTCTAGAAAGTCACATGTTTAGGTTAAGATTGCGTAAGCTCAATATATCATAGAAGCAAGAGAATTCTTTATGGGACTCTGTGTCAGTCCAGTAGACAATCCTCTTGGTTGCATGTGGCTTTTGTTTTGTTCAAGTTGATTCATAATATGAGCATGGATATAATCAGTTGGGGAAGCACGTGTGGTTGTATCATGTTCTTAGAATTTTTTTCTTTTTTTGAAATGACAATATCTGGAAATGAAAGTGATCAATTTGGGACAACTGTAAAATTATTGAAAGCTGCCTTTACTTCAAATAATAATTATACCTTATATAAGAACTCCTTTAATATTACAAAGAACTTTCACATTAATCCTGAGAAATAATCATGGCAGGTAATATTATACCCATTCCTCAGACAAAGAAATCCAGACTCAGGTAGGTAAAATGATTTTGGAATGAAGTGAATCATACCCTTTTGTAAACAGGCTCTGTAGCCTCCAGGGAATGTCTTATCTTTGTTGCTCATGTATTTCTCCATTTTCGTTTGGGCTTGAGCCAGTTCTTCAGTCTTTCCACAAAGGAGATTCTAGAGGAGAAAGGAACAGCTCATGTGTAATCCCTGTAAGGTGTAGAAGACACAGGGAAGAAACTCGGTATAGTTAGAGTGCAGGGTTGAGACTGGGATGCTGCTAGAACGCGTGCAGAGGTGGCTGTCTGCTCCTTCCTTGTCTTCCCTTTGCACACACTCTTTGTGTCAAAGAGGACACAAGTGCAACTTCAGAAGTCACCACTCAGATACCAGCTCTCGCAGCTCTGAAGGAAGACCTTTGTCTCATTGCACAGAACTAATGAAGTTAAATATGACCACAGCCCTTCCTGGTAGGTTACTTGGCATTTTGGGTTGCAGTTTTATAAACATAGAAACATAAGCTTAGCTACATGATGGTGAAACAAGAATCTTGGAGGCAGTGTGGCATGGGGAAGGACAGCACAGATTTTTCTTTCATGTTGGCCTGGATTCAAATTCCTGCTCTGTCATATAGTAGCTCTGTGGTCTTAGGCAAGTTTATTAACCTCTCTTTGTCTCATTTTCATTGTCTGTAAACTGGGGATAATGGTGACTGCCTCACAGAGTTTTTGGGAGGGGCAAATGAGAATGTATGTAGTGTACTTGGCATTGTGCTTGACGTGTTACATACTCATCGTTACCATAAGAGTTTAGGTTTCCTGTGGGATTGGAATCGAGCCTAGAGGCTAGGAGGCTAGCTTTAAGCCACCTCTGGTTATGGTGATGGTGATTACAGGGAACAAGACAGGAAGGAAGGAAGGAAGGAAGGAAAGAAGGAAGGAAGGAAGGGGCAAGCCATAGGCTATTCTCCAATGCTGATTCAATATCTATATGTGCGTGTAAAGGTGAGTCCAATTTCCTCTTTTAAGGAAAGACTCAATGTTTTAAGTTTTTATACCAGCTGATGTTTTAAGCATTTATAATCACTATTAAGAAAGATGATGGTGGGAATGATTCTTTGGTTCTGTTTGACTTGGACATGGGTTTGAATGTACTGGGAGGATACTCCTGACTTCATTGTCGGGCCAGGTATACATCCCACAAAGACAACATATATATATATTTTTCCCCCAGGTTTACAAAGCTCCTTTAAAATGAAAAAAGCTCTCTGAGAAATAAGCAGAGGAGGCATCACACTCTTCATTTTATGCATGGGAAAACTGATGCTTAGGGAGAATAAAGCATGGGAAAGCCCCTAGCAGGTTGCCTAGCACATAGCAGATGCTGATTTCCTTTGTCATCATTATACTGAGAAATGGCAGAGACATTTTCCAAGGAGCTATAGCTCAAGGACTAACAGGACCCTTGGCTCTTGGTTTATGTTCTGCTCATCTCACAACTGCCTTTCCAGATGTCTTAACTTTGGATCGAGAGAACACTTTTTTGAATGATAGATCATTGAGACATAGGTCCCTTCTGGTAATCTGGGAGGTTCAAACCCTCCTCAGGCCCTTTGCTTACCCTGGCCCAAGTTGCCTGTGGAAAACAGGGTCCCTGGTCCTAGCTAAAGCACTGTTGTCTTTATTGTGACCTGATCTATTGCCCATGCTTTTTCTGAGTTTGAAATGGCATCAGATGTGCATGAGATTTCTCATCCAATTGCCAGGTGGTTCTGGAACTTACAGCTCAGAAACTCCCTGGAAGTACTTTTAATATGAGTGCTATAATGGGTAATCATACAGTCTGACATGAGCTGGAGGTTAACTGAAGAGAATAAATGAGCTGGATCACTCTGAGTTAGCTGTGTAGAACAAGACATTAAGGTTTCCCCCAGCAGAGAAGGCTCTTATTTATTCTCATTAGTTATTCTTTTACCGCCATGAATACCTGGATACAGGATTAAGTGTTCTTCTGCCCACATTGAGAATTTTATCTGCAAAAGAGAAAACATCATGTAACAGTATAAACTTTAGAAACCTGTATTTATTTTGTTATGAGGAGTTCTAAGTACTTCCTTGCACTTGGAGGTTGCTAAAAGAAAGGGTTATCTAGGGGCGCCTGGGTGGCTCAGTCGTTAAGCGTCTGCCTTCGGCTCAGGTCAGGATCCCAGGGTCCTGGGATCGAGCCCCGCATCGGGCTCCCTGCTCCGCGGGAAGCCTGCTTCTCCCTCTCCCTCTGCCTCTCCCCCTGCTTGTGTTCCCTCTCTCGCTGTCTCTCCCTCTGTCGAATAAATAAATAAAATCTTTAAAAAAAAAAAAAAAAAATAGAAACCTGTATTTATTTTGTTATGAGGAGTTCTAAGTACTTCCTTGCACTTGGAGGTTGCTAAAAGAAAGGGTTATCTAAAAATAGACTTGTTCTTGGAAACTGACTTAAAAGTTCCGTCCTGTTTCCTTTTTGCACAGGTCAGATTTCCACAGCCAGGCAATTTTCCAGACAAGGCAGACTTTACCCTCGTCCTCACCCTGTATTTTCTGTGGCCTTGTTATCCAGATAACTGCTTCTTTTCTCCACTTCCCTATGTCCTCTGTCCTCTGAATTATTTCAGGGAGAAGCTCTCATTTGGTTGGCAAGCCTTCGAGAATGAATTGATGAAGAAGGGGGTATAGAACTCTCTACTGGCCTTCATGGATTCTGAAATGATGCTGGGAGCTGGTTCTACCTTAGTTCCAAAAGCCATTATTGCCTTCTTTGGCTTTTGAAAGAGAGATGGAACTTTCATTTATCTTCCCTTTGTCACATAAAATGTTCATTTATTTAGTCATTAGTCCATACACTGAATATTCAAATCTATAGCTCTTTTTCTCTCTCTCTCTGAGAGAGACCGAGAGTGAAGGAAAGGGCAGCTACTTTATGCTAGGCTCTGATAGCATAGAGTTTACTGAGGGTAAATCCTTGTATTCAAGGAACTCATTGTCTAGTGTTATAGGACTCACTATGCCCTTCCCTGCAGGGAGGAAGAATATCAAAAAATCTCTTTCCCTCTTTGTAGGTCTTTATCCCTCACTGCCAGTTCCCTCCTATCTCACAGGGCCAGGTCATATACAGTCACCGCGACTAAGCTCTTACTGTCCCTTCTTCCATGAAGCTGTTCATGGTCCACCCCCCTCCTTCCCCACCATGCCCTCCTCTGAACACATATAATAGTTTATTTGCCTAGCTTTTATTTCTACATGTGTCATATAGTTACTTATGTATATGTCAATAGTCCTAAACTATAATCAGGTTTATATATAATAGGTGCTCAATAAATGTTTGTTGAATGTTGAACAAATGTTTCTACCATTTCTCTAAAAGCTGCTTTCAGCTGAAGTGAGGTTGAATGGCTGCCAGAAAAAGACACATTAGGTTATTCCAAGGTTAGTGAAATGAAAATCTTGAAAATGACAGCGTCATTCCCCTCTGGGGCTGTGCTGCCAATCCTATGCATAAAAATAACAGTGGTATGCTGGATCATGACGCCTAAAAAGAGGAAGGCAAAGAGATGAGACTTTTCTCCTTCAGTATGTAAAATGACTTGCCCATCTCCCCCTAGAGAAAAGAACTGGGTCCATAAGCACAGCCAAATTCCAATTTATTAAACAGAAGGATATAGTCTTCTGGTAAACAATTAAGAAAAAAAATCCCTTTTTATTTCATTTTATGTTGGAAAGCTTGCCAAAATGTCCACTTCTTTGGCTTTTGAAATATATTAGAGGGGCAGTGCTGAAAACTGCATTCTTGTAGTATATTTGGCTTATCATGGAAATTTTAGTTATGATTGTGCTGGAGCATGGGCATAGATATAAAAGGTAGGGGAGGTTATACTGACCGCAGGCTAAATATTTTCAGGTTTTTTTAAAACATGAAAATCCTTACTATCATCTTATTTTCTGCGAGTGTGACTTGCTAGAGGAATACTTGGTCTTGGAGAGAGCTGGGTCTTAGCTCTTTCCTTTCTGTGAAACCTTAGAAGTTTCTAAGAGTCAGTTTGCTCATCTGAAAGTGGGAATAATAATAATTGCATTTTCTCCATCAGTTGTTACATGGATTAGATAAGATACTATGCAAAAAGCATATAGCATAGCCTGGCACAGAGGGCCCAATAAATATTAGCTATGATTAATGATGGTGATAATAAGGATGTAGTCTGTATTGGTTTCCTGGGGCTGCTGTAACAAATTGCCACACAGTAGGTGGCTCAGAACAAAAATTTATATTTTCATGGTTCAGGAGGCCAGTAATATGAAATCAAGGCATCTTTAGGGTTGGTTCCTTTTGGAGGCTTTGGGAGAGAAACCTGCCATTGCCTCTATCTTAGCTTTTGGGGGCTGCCTGCAATCCTTGGTGTTCCTGGCTTGAGATGCATCCCTCCAATCTCTGCCTCTGTCTTCACATGATAGTCTCTTCTCTGTGTGTCTGTGTCTTCTCCTCATCTTATAAGGTCATCAGTCTTTGAATTTAGGGCCCACTCTAATCCAGTCTGGCCTCATCTTAATTACATTTTCAAAGATTCTATTTCTAAATAAAGTTACATTCTGAGCTCTAGACAGGATTTTGGGAGACAGTATTCAGCCCACTACATAATCATAAAAATAAGTGAGGATATATGTCATAAAAACAAAATTCTAAACATACCTGGCTGGTAAACAGCTCCAAAGAGATGGACCCTGGCCAATTGGAGCAGCTATTAGGACTTTCCATGGATTTTATTTTATTGACAAGATTCAGTCCTCATATTTTTCATCTTTGGGTTGGTCTACAGGGCCCTAGAAAAATGGATGATTCATGAGAAAATGGTGTTTTCCTGATTCACCCAGGTTATGATTTACTCTTCTCCTTAGTCATCTCAGTTGACTTGTGCCATCTCTTTATTCAGCATCATCAGAGAAATGGAAATTTTTGGCTAATCAGAGTCTCTGGTTAATGGGCCGTTTCCATGGATCTCACTTGTGACCAATTAAGGAAGAATTGTAAGTACAGTGAAATTCATGATACATGGGCATACTGATGAATATAATATGGTCCTGCTTCAGTGATTCAGAATGGTGTCAGGGTTTTGCTTTAGGGTCATAATTTTAAGCAATGGTCATAACTGCAGTAGAAATATGTGAATGATGGTGAATAGAAAATTCCCATTAAACAAATGCTAGGCTAGAAGGGAATAGCTGTTCTTCTCTTCACTTACTTACAAGTTAGTAAATAAATGAATTGGTAATTAGTCTCACCATTTTTGCTTTATACTTCTATATTTCTGTTCATGCCATGGTTTTTAGGCAGGGGTTGAGGATGCTATATTGGAGACCAGGGGAAGGTTCTCTTAGTGGCATGACTTCAGGGCCAGCACTGCTCTGGGAATTCTTTCTCTCTCTCCATGTGATCTCCAAAGATGATACACTCATTCCAGAGGTTAAAAAAACAACAACACTGTCTTCTACAGAAATGTAAGACTTAATGCTTTCATGCTTATGTAGTGTTTGGGATGCTTAGATGAAATGTGATTAGAAATGCAAAACAATACTCATTGGAATTTCAAATTTTTTTTACTACTTTATATTTATTGGCCAAGCCCTTCTGGGACCATTAGGGTTAAGGTTGTATCGTGTTTCCATTTTAAATCTCTATTTTCAAGTGCTTTTGACATATGGTGTATGTTTTCAAGCCAAAGGGGATTTTATCTTAAACAAAATGTGAGGGAAAAACAATTTAATTGCACAACTTTTATTTAAGGGAACCAAATAAAATAAAAGAAGTTAGTGTTTTCAGATAGTATTTTGTACCTCTACAACTTAAAAATGAGATTTCTAAAACAGGATTTTGTTGATTTTTACATTATCACACATTTTTATTAGGATCTAGAACATAAAAGCAGGGGAGGGATTTGTTATTCACAGGAGGAAACAAAGTCAATAGAAATGACTAGTTTAGAATAATTAATGTCACAGAGATATTATGGTACAGATATCTCAATGTTGACTACTAGTATCAGCATCATTTAGTTAAGTTCTTGCTCTGTAGCTTTCCTTATGGCTATTTCATATCTCTTCATTTTAGCTGCTTATCATTGAGAATATTGGCCTAAGCTAAATAACCCCAGCATAAATCCAGTTATCTGGGAAATTTTAGTTTCAATTTAACCTACCCTATTTAGTTTCAAAATTTTCCTTTAGACTGCATAGAAAATAAAAAAAAAATGTCTGTCAAAATCTAAAGACAGGGTTTCACCTAAAAATGTCTGGATTCCCCTTACTTTCAGGGCCCTTGAATTCAGATACAGGGCTTGTAAGGCAAAGAGGGTTGCAAACCCAGACTAACTATAATTTGCCTATGTTTCTAATACCTTTGACCTAGGTAATCCCACAGAGCTAAACTTACACACTCTTCAAGTATAGGAGAAATGAACTCATTAAATTTTAATCATCAACATGCTGCATCTAATTATAATGAATCTTGTCTTAACTCATGACTGATGTATAATAAATTCAATTACTTTGGTTTTCCTTTCTATTTATATAAACTGGTTTCCAATGAAGGCAGAGTGGCAAACTGCTGTGAACAAGGAAAATGAGTAACCCTTAATTTTCAAATCATGAACTCATTAGAGCATGTGTGTAGATGTGTGTGCATGTATGTATAAAATTTGTTATTCTAAGAAGAAAGGCAATACCTTATAATTAGACCTCCCCCACCTTCGGCCTCGAGGGTGTCCTAATAAAGAAAATTTCATACATTGATGTGCTTCCCATCTTTTCATTTCTTTGTTCTATCACCCTGTTGTTAATAACACCCTGCAGCAAAAAAATGTTTGTGAAGCTAAGAGCTGTCCAGATAAGAGAAAAGGTCATGATCCCCCTCCTGCGTGTTCATCAGCAAACGAACACCAATCTGAAAGTAAGAGGATGCCTGTCGATATGGAGTGGGCAGGCGGCAGCATACCATCAATTGAAGGCAGTGAATGCTCACACGGTTGTACTGAGCTCCAACCTTAACCCAAAATCAATAATCACCAAAGTATTACAATATGAAGTGACTGAATCATAGGGGGCAGGGGCGGAGGGAGAGGACATATGTGGGAAGCTTTATAAATGCTGAAAGTAAGGCATGTGGGATATTTTTCACCATCTTGGGACTTCTGAGATGCGTTTGTTATAGATGATTAAGTGAATAAAATGGAGTTGGAGAGCCTAAGGCATGCCCCATTTTATTAATGTGCACTGTGGCAGATTTCTTAAATAAACTTCTAACTCAAAAAAATGGAGAATCTGAAGCTGCTTGCTTGATTTCAGGCCCAAATTTGAGTGCAATGAATAATATTAGTGCACTTATATTTTATTATCATTGCCTTAGATAATTGTATTAATAGTATATGTGTCATAGGACAAATGTTATTCTTATGATGGGGGAGAAAAAAAGACCCTTTGACTAGATTAAAAAAATTAATGAAAAGTCAGTTTTTTCCAGATTGGTTTAAACAAATCCTCCTTTTTTTTTTTTTTCTTGCCCTGGAGCTCTTTGCTTTGAGGCATGAATTGTGGGAGAAAGCCCTCCTCTTCCAGGAAGACTTCTGAGATCCAGTGGAGATAAGAGAAGGATTTCCCTATCTTCCAAAATACTAACTAAATACTAATGGCCCTCAGGCAACCAGGAATAATCTCATAGAAAAACTGACTAATACACAATAAAAATGTAACATTCCAAAGAAAAATTATACAAAACTTGCATGTGTATAGGTTGCTTCTAGAGGTATATGTGTCACTCTCCTGTTTATTAACTCCTGAGTAATATTTTTTGGAGGTAGGGGGATATTATAGCAACAAAACTATAAAACATTGTTAAAGGAAATGTATTTGGTAATAATGAGAGTTTTATCTTGCTCTTTCCTTTTTTTTTTTTTAAAGATTTTATTTATTTATTTGACAGAGAGACACAGCGAGAGAGGGAACACAAGCAGGGGGAGTGGGAGAGGGAGAAGCAGGCCTAGCAGGGAGCCCAATGCAGGGCTCGATCCCAGGACCCTGGGATCATGACCTGAGCCAAAGGCAGACGCTTAACGACTGAGCCACCCAGGCGCCCCTTTGCTCTTTCCTTTTAAAAATTAAAATGTTTTGCCCTTTCTAGTAATCCACTTGATTTCACTATTTTTTATTTGTCTATGTATGTATGTATGTATATAAGTAGGTAAGCAGGCATGTATCTATTTCTATATGTATGTAGGTATGTATCTGTGTGTATATATCTATGTATGTATCTATCCATGCATATACATGCATGTATATATCTATATATGTATCTGTGTATGTATCTAAGTATATACACACAGGCATCTATCCATGTATATATGCATGTATGTATGTATGTATTTATGTATCTATGTATCTATCTCTGATTCCATTTACTTGTGCCGCTCCCAGCCTAGGAAGATCAGCATTGGAGACTTCTCTGCCAGCCATCTTATAAACAAAATCCTAAGCTCTTGCTTTTCCCAACATCCAGCCTTAGATAAAAATCTAAGAACATTGGATGAAATTAAACATTCAAGGTCTATATTTCTATCAGATAGCTTTGCTTGGCCTGAAAAACAGAACTGAGAGGAAGCTGTTTGCTTTTCTTGATGTTTTGATATGCTGACCATTCATAGAATTTAGTCAGTTGATAGGAAATCACTTAAAATTTCTTTTAATTATTACTTCTCCTACAGCTTAAGACATCTTGCACTTCCTGTGGTGACCTGCCCTCCCAATATAGGCACAACGCAAATAAACACACACTCGTGGACTTAAAAAAATGCCTTTATTTATGGAATAAATTAAAAATTAAGAATAAGGAATCTACCTGCTGGAAATGACTTCTTATTTCTCCCCTTAACTTCCAAAAGAAATTCAGAGGAAGACTGATGATTCATTGTAAAGAACGTGATTTGCAATAAAGGTGAATGTTAAGTAGGAGAGAGGTGGGGGTAGGGAGTGAAGAACAACCAAACTAAAACACCCACAGAGAAGCAGGCCAGGGAGTGCTTGGGGACCGTTCTGGCTTGCTGGCTAGTACTCTTTGAAGTGTATATGCTGCATTGATGCGTGGGCGCCTGGAGCTCAGCTAGAATGCCAGATCCATTCTTTCTCTCTCTCTGATAACACAGGAGACCTATTGCAGAGACAGAGGCACAGGCAAAAATCATTGCAGCTCTCATATTGTGTACCAGGATGTATATTAGAGATTTTGCTACAACTTACAGATAAATAAGTATACAATCTAAGAACCTGGATACAATAAAATAGTCACGTTTTAGGGTCAATAAATTTGAAAACACCTTACATAAGAAGATAATGATACCTTTATTTTTGTTGTACAGTAAATACATTTTCTTTATACTGTAAAGCATAGTTTCTTAGCCTATACTTAAGGATCAAGAGTCTCAAGTCTGGTGGCAACCTACCTGGTGAGTGCAGTGAAAGGGGTGTGGAGAATCCTGGGACAGCCCTGTGAGAGCCGGTGAAGTTGCAAGATGAAGGGTGCTGTGGATGGAGTTCTCTCTTTCGATTAACAACTGCTTAAGCAGCCATCTGGAGAAAGGTTTTACAGAAAAATTCAGGTCAACCTATACCAGGTCAACCTCTATGCCTTGAAGAATAAGAATACAGCATTCCCATTCAGCACATAATACAATGCTCTTCACACAGAAATAAATCAATAAATGCTGTTGACTGGTGACTGACTTTACTTAATGTCTACCCTTTATGTGCCTCAAACTGCTTTGACAATATTCATTCAGTTTTTTTTTTTTTTTTTGAGCAACCTACTGTAAAGTGCAAAATCTCTCACCCTCCCCCATAATTAAGCAAATGAGGCTTAATCAGAATCAGGAGACTAAGTTATTTCCAGGCTTCCCTTTTACTGACATTGGCCAAGTCATATCACTTTAATGGACCACAGTTTTTTCCCTGTGAAAACATGTATTCTAGCCAAGAAACTTTGAAAGTCAAGATTTCTCCTAGTCCTCAGATAAAACCCTGGGAGCTGATAGCAGTATTGTTATTTCAGAGAAGCAACAACATCCCTCTGCAATGTTACTGTAATACCACCATTGTTACCATCAAATGCAACATTGACTGTGTTGAGTACTTTATATACATGGTCTCATTTAATCCCTACACTAAGCATGTGAGGTAGGTGCTATTATTATTTCTACTTCATAGATGAGGAGACAGGCAGAGAGAAGCTAAGGAACTTGCCCAAGGTCACACAGTTGTGAGTGGTGGGACCATTAGTTACTGCATGTACAATTAGATTGCAAGATCTTTTGAGAGTTATTTCCTTTTTTTAAAAAAAATACCTTCCTTCTTCACACCAACATACACACGCACACACACACACGAATGAATGCATGTTCATGAACATTACACACCACACCACACCACCTTACCCATGGGAGATCCTTGATACATTTTAAGCACTTGAACCAATAAAACTCTACAATTAAAATCAAACCCAATCTGCTGATTTTAAGGAATGGCACATTCAATCAGCCTCATATTATTTTAAGATACCCATACCAAAATTTTTCTTATTTTCCCCCAAAGTGTCCCAATTTACATAAGTGATGAGGTCCCAAATTATATAAGTGACTGGAAATATATACATGACAAGGTTGATTTTTATGGGTGACAAGTGGAATCAGTATCATTACTTTATAGTCACACCTCACATTTTCCTAAATTACTGAACCAGGAGAAAATGAGAACATAAATTATTCTCTGAAGGGAATCTCATCTGAGTTGATGTTTTATTTTGTTGGAGTCTATGGTAAGTATTGATTCATGGACTGATGGACTGATCTGAATTTGAGCCTATACCAGACTTGTTAAGACATACTTCTTTTTTTTTTTTTTTTTTAAAGATTTTATTTATTTATTTGACAGAGAGAGAGATAGCGAGAGCAGGAACACAAGCAGGGGGAGTGGGAGAGGGAGAAGCAGGCTTCCCGCTGAGCAGGGAGCCCGATGCGGGGCTCGATCCCAGGACCCTGGGATCATGACCTGAGCCAAAGGCAGACGCTTAATGACTGAGCCACCCAGGCGCCCCAAGACATACTTCTTAATTAAATTTTGAGGGAGTAAGGGGGATTTTTTTTTTTGAATTAATATTAATAAATAATTAGCAAAAAAGACTCTCGGAGGCAAGACTTTTTTTTTTTTTTTTTTTTAAGATTTTATTTATTTGACAGAGAGAGAGAGAGCACAAGTAGGCAGAACAGCAGGGAGAGGGAGAGGAAGAAGCAGGCTCCCCACCGAGCAGGGAGCCTGACGTGGGGCTCAATCCCAGGACCCTGGGATCATGACCTGAGCCGAAGGCAGACGCTTAACCGACTGAGCCACCCAGGCGCCCCTCGGAGGCAAGACTTTTTTGGGGGGATTCCAGCATGAATTTATGTGTTACTTTCTGTATACCACTTCTCTACTGAAAATATAAGTAAAAGGGTCCCAGTGTATTTGCTTTTTATCACTAACCCCAAAGACCGTATCAGTTGCCTTTTTATTCACGGTTACATCAAGGCTAAGTCTTCTTTAGGCTAAGTCTCTTCTGAACAGCCTCACCTGTTCAGATCAATGTTCAACGTGGGATCAGTGGTGTGGATGGAATTGACCTTCCCTGACCTCTTTTCCTTAACATAAAACTTGGAAAATGAAAATTGTAAGAATACTGGGAAGGCATTTCAGGCTTTCAGTAATCACGTAAAACTAAAGCCTGCAGCTCACTCACTGCTTGAGGAAATTAGACTCCAACATGCTGCAGGCCAAATTATCATAAACACTGATTTTTTAGGGAAAAACAAAGAAATTTTGATAATCAGCAATCTCCTTGGTGCCTGAGAGCTACAGCCTGAAGCAAAGAAGAGGTTGGAGAGAATAAGCAGTAAGGGTCCCAAGATCAGTTCTCCCTTAGAGACAGAACATACATCATCATGGCCAATGAGGTCAGGTCTCTTTCTTCTACCTTCTCAAATGGGGGATGGGAGGTGGCAAGGCCTAGGGAATAGAACACACACCTTTCTGAGCCCTGATCAATTACCAGAGCCTAATTTTTTTCCTACCCTTTTAAGTATAATACATTTTTAAATTCTGCTTGGGAAGGCTTACCTGGCACAGATGATGTCTGAAAAACTGCCCCATCAGCAAGTCAGCAAGCTTATTACCTTGTTAATTAGGGTCACTGCTCACTAATAATTTAGCCAATAACATGGTATTTTTTAACAAGACATTTACTACATTTATTATTTCTTTTGGCTAGAGCTGTTATAAATACAGTGAAATATATTAATTTATGAAGCTTTTATTTAATACAAATGCATTTGCCATGGTATCAAATTTATTTCATCTTCATATTCATAATTCTATTACTGTTGTGTTTTCCTAACTCTAAGATACAAGAGTTCCCTGCCCCAAGTAGCTTTCTCTGTAACAATATCTATCTTACAAGACTGTTTTAAGAGTTAAAGAAGATGATAGATAGGAAATTAACCCAAATACATATAGGAATTTAGCAATGGCTTTGAAATAATTGGATAGTCATTTGGAGAAAAATTTAGTTAAATTTTATTCCTATCTCACTTAAACTTACATAAATTTCAAAGATATGTAATTATATATGTATATATTATTATTATATTAATTATATTATCTTATTTTTACATATTAATATTATATATACGAGACCATAGTATACTAGAACAAAACATGGGTACCATCTTGAGTGAGGATGCCTTTGTAAGCATAATCTAAACACCATAACAGAAAGGGAAGATTGATAACTATTGAGTACAGTAAATTAAAAAGAAATATCTACCTGGAAACAAAACACCATAAAAAATGTTAGAAGAAAATCTGGGGAAAATATCTATGAAGAGCTTATTTTCTTATCATTTGAAAGTCATATGATCAGTAAGACAAAGACCAATAACCCAAAATAAAAATGAGCAAATTATGAACAGATAATTCACAGGAAAGGAAATACAAATTGCTCCTAACATGTTCAACCTTGTTCTTAAAGAGAAAATTGCAAATTAAAACTGTAAAAGGGAATTACAAATTAACAGTATAATGAGTTAGTAGTTTTGCCATGCTACAATTATTATGTTTACCAATTGTTCACATTGTTCTATGTATGTTTGATAGATAGATAAGCTGTATAGACATATAATATGATTTATATAGATACATAGAGATTTATATGATACAGGATCCTATAAATAATATGCTTAAAAATGAGTGATTGCCACTATTTAGAAGTAACATACATCCCATGCAAACTCAAACATTAGAATCTTATCAAAGAGAAATCCAATGGCTGACTCCGTGTAGAAATTGTCATATTAAATCTTCCACTAGAAATTTCCCTAAAAATCTGCAGAGATTCTTTATATTTTCTTCAGTTTTATGGGGAGCCAGGAAACTAGAAATACTTGGAAGTCACTTTGTCCTCTTTATAAAGTCATCCTACTTTATCTGTTTTGTTTAAGTAGTTGATTCAGGTTGGTTCAAAACCACCAGAAGCAACAAATTCAACATGAATTCCATTCCCCACCCCCAGCACACACACAAAATTATGTTTGTATCAAGGACTTGGTTTGGGGGCATGTTGCTGGTATTCCTCATCTGTCTCTTTTCTAAGGGTGTGTAAGGGACCAGATTCAGTGTTGGTGAGAAGCAATGCAGGTCATTGGCCTGCCTGCCTCTAACGCTGTTTTTCATTTCGTCCTTTCTCAGACTCCCAAGTCTTCTGCATTGTTCAGTCTTGAGGATAGTGTCGCTGTGGAGTAGGAGGGGCTGCAGTTGCCAGTGAAGGACCCTGGGGTGGAGATGCTGGAGGCTCTGGCAGCAAGTTGGAAGCCAGGGCTGCCATATGTATCAGAGTCTCTGGACACCGACCCCACTCCTGTCCACATGGTCACAGATACTTCTCTAACTCATCCTGTCCTCAGTCCTTTCCCCTCCCGCTAGTCCATGGGATCCTGTCTAGGGAACAAAAGCTTCACTCTTACCGCATATTCTCCCAAACTTCTTATCTATGCGTCTGAATGTTTATTGTTTTCTAAGACCTAGGCTTTTGAATATCACATACCAAAAATCCACTTTGCTGTGTCATCCCTTATTTGAGGCAATGCACTCCAACTGTCTGATGGGCAAAAAGATAAAGGGGAATCATATCTGTTAATATTTCTGTTAATATTAGGCATTGCTTCATGCCCCAAGGCCCTGAGTTTCTTGTCCCATTCTCTTCACTTGCTTCCCTTCTAGACTCTAGTAAGAAAAACATCATCTGCCAAAACAGATTCATAAATGATCTTACTTTCAACATTATTATTTACTAGAGGACTACGGAACAGCAGGAGCTTTATTTAAGTGTTTACTAAGCCTTTTGTGTGTATCATCTGTCTCTTCTCCCTGTTCATTCCTCACCTCAAAGCTCAAAGCTTGGTCTTTGGAGACAAATAATGCTGGCACTAAATCCTGGCTTTGAAACAGAAATAAGACTTCATCTTTACTTTTAACATCTGTAAAATGGGGATAACCATACTTATTTGGCAGATTTATGATTAGGATTCAATAAATTATCTTTATAGTGCTTCGCACAGTGTGGGCAATCAATACCTTCTCACTTCTGCTTTCTTGACTCCCTTATTCTCTTTCCAAATATGTATCTGTTATTTAAATATTATAATTAACAATAACAAGGGAAATAAAAATAGAATCAAAGATAATACCCCACAATCTCATAATCATTTTATTATTTTCATTTTCAGGTTTCATTTCTGTCTAGCCCTGAAGGATCTCTATAGTCTTTAGTGGAAAAGGTACACTCTTTGGACAAACTTTCATATTAAAACAATTCAATATTCTTTCAGAGTGGATAAAAGAATATTCTCTTTTTCCATTTTTAAGTTTTGAGATCTGAGGATTTGGGGTGGGGGATATTAAGTTGAAGTGAGCAGAGGGAGAAGAGGAAAAAGATGAGATGAGGTGATAGGGATAAATAAGGAAGAAAATTGTGAGGATAAAGACATGAGGGTATGGTTGTCTTACAAAATAGAACTGATGAAGCATCTCTCCAAGATAACTTTCTCCTTTTCTTGCTCTCTGTGCTAAGATAAGATTTCTTTTCAGATTATGATTATGGATTAATTTATGACTTTCCTTAATTGTCTGAGCAATGCAGGGTTAATGTCCTGGTAAGGACAAGTTCTCTTTTGCTTTATGAGAGCAATCACTTAATGAAAATTAGGCTATTACTTTTTATCTCCCTCTCCTTGGCAAAGCCTGATACCATGGAACACTTCTGCAAATTTTCCTCCCCTTGTGCTGTGTTGGGGAATAGATCTCTATTTGGTTTTGACACTTTGAATATTTCCTGATAGTTGATAACAGGGCTGAACTCCAGAAATGTCATCTGATAAATCAGGTTGGAGCAGTATATCTTCCCAGGGCTGTGAAGGTTCTTTGTTGAGTGAATGTTGATTCTAGGAGAAGCTACCACTAGAAGGGAATTCAGTACCTGAAGAGACCCAAGGGGTATGGCATCCCTTCTGTTTCCCAAAGCATTGAATTAGGGCCAGGAGGAACATAGTATTACCGAAAAATACAGTTTGGAGCCATAGATGGGCCTGGGGTTGACCCTTGGCTCTTCAGAGTACTAGCTGTATGAGTTAGAATAAATATTTAATTACTCTTAACCTCAGTTTCCTAATCTCTAGAATGGGGAGAAACACACATATATTGTTGGATTCTGTCACTAGTAGATTGAGTAATTTTACAAATATTCACTGAATTCTACTCCATATCATTTTATTCCATATAATTTTACTAGTTTTTCAGGGGTTGTCTTAGTTGGGCTTGCCTTTTAAAAGCAGATCCTGAGGCAAGGATTTGCATGGAAGTGATTTACAAAGAAATGCTTCCAGAAGAAACCTGTAACAGAGTGGTGGAAATGCCAAAGGGGAAGGGGCCAAGCAAGGTGCAGTTTTAGGCCAAGTCTTGCAGAAGGTAGTTTCAGCCTGATTCCATAGGGGAACCTGGAGTATAAGTCATACCCCGTTATTTTTTTCCAACTTATGGCAAAGGGAGCTGGGCTTCCATGCTCCAGGACCAATAGGTCAGTGGGTTAAAGCTGTCCTATAGATGAAGGGTGAATATATACTCCAGATGCTTCCTGATCTTTGTCTGTAAAGACTTAGTGGCTCCATTCACTTAAAGTTAGTTTTCCAAAGAGGGTTGCAAACACAGACTATTAGAAACAGAAGCATACAGAAGGCAGAGAAGATAAACCCAGAGACTGAAAGGGGATTCCATTGTCCCTACAGGGGATACAGTGGTGAGAAAAATAAATGTGGTCTTTGATCTAACAGATTTTATACTCTTAATGGAGATACAGATAAGTAAACCGGCAGTGCAGTGCTATGAGTGCTATTATAGAAGAAGGTCAAGGTGCTATGGGAGCACAAAAAAGGGGCACTGGGAAAGGATCAGGGAAGTCTCCCCAAAGGAAATAATGTCTACTAGATGAGTAGGACCTACCTAGGCAGGGTTGGTATGACAGGTCTTCCAGGAAGCAGGACTGCATATGTGTAGTTCAGAGACAAGAGACTGTGGCGTATTTGAGGGTTGAAAGAAATTCAGTCTCCACTGAAATGTGCAGTGATGGAGGGTGGGAAAGAGGAGGTGTTGAGCAATGATGCTGTGGCAGCAAGCAGGTCTCTGGTAATACAGAGTTTATAGGAAATGGGTCAGAATTAGAAGAGTTATTGCAAGCTGTATGCTTGCTGTCTTACAGATACTCTGCAAGTAGCAACTAATGTTAGAAGTAATACTTCATGGTAGAAATAGTAATTTTTAGGAGTACTGTTATTACTACAATCTCTACTGTTATTACTCTCTTACTAGTATTACTGTTAACTTGGGACCAAAATAAAGGGTTGGCTATGTTAGACCGTTTGTTGTCAGTTGTCTGTTGCTTCAGTCAGTTCCACAAGGGTAAGGACTGTGTATTTTTTCAACAATACAGCATTATGTATTTGTTAAGTGAAAAACCAAATATTTTTGAGCATCTAAAACATGCCAAACACTGTCTTAGGTAATATTGGGTGGGAGGGTGGTGCCCAAAGATGAACAAAACAGTTTTCATTCTCAGGGACATCTTTATTTACTTATGCAATTATTATTCATTACACATATTTAAAGTAGCATGCATTAAACCTTTGCTAGGTTCTGGGCATACAATTATAAGCAAGACACAAGGACATGAGATCCCTGGTCTCATTTAACATTATGGTTCTCAACTTAACACAGTTCCATCCCATAAGGCAGCATTTGAAAATTTGTGGAGATGTTTTTGGGTTGTTAAAATTTTGGTAGAAGCTTTCGGCATTGGGTAGGCAGCAGTGAGAGAAACTAGATGTCTTACATATGCAGGACAGAACTACACAATGCAGAATTGTTTTTTATCTTACATGACTTTCAAGCATCTTGAAGGACATATACGTAGATGAAAAAAGCTCTTTTCAATGAGTCTAGAACCCAACTCTTTAATATCTAAAACTAAGTGGTTTTTGGTAAGATTTTATTATATATCATTTTTATTATAAAAAGGCACAACATAAAATTTGCCATTTTAATAATTTCTAACTATGGTTTGGTAGTGTTAAGTATATTCACATTGTTGTGCAACAGATCTCTAGAACTTTTTTATCTTGCAAAACTGAAACTCTATAGCCTTTAAACAAAACTCTACATTTTCTCCTCCCCCAGCTTCTGGCAACCACTATTCTACTTTCTTTTTCTATAAATTTGACTAATCTAGGTAGTATGTATATGTGGAACCATGTGTATTTGTCTTTTTGTAATACCTTATTTCACTTAGCATAATATCCTCAATGTTCATACATGTTAGAGCACGTCATAATTTCCTTCCTCTTTAAGGCTGAGTAAGATTCCATTGTATGCATGCACTACAGTTTATCCATTCATTTGTTGCTTCCATCCCTTAGCTATTGTGAATATTCAGTGCTGCTCTGAACATGGGTGTGCAAATACCTCTTTGAAATCCTGCTTTTAATTATTTTGGATATGATGCCCAGACGTGGAATTGCTGGATCATATGGTAATTCTATTTTGAATTTGGTACTGATATTTTTTCTTCCAAGAATACAACTGTAAGTCTAGGAAAGGCTACATTTCATTTTGTTTGCAATTTTACCAAGAGTTGTTCACCATGTAGGGAAAATCATGCTGCCAATGGGAATGTTGCTCCAGTTCAACACACTTGGATTAGTTTGTATTTGTACTACCATATTCACAGCAATTCTACATATAGCACAAACTTCAGACTATTTGGTTGTGCCTTCTAGTACAGCCGTGCCCAAGCATTTATGCAATAATAAACATATGCATTATTTTGTTACAAATTATTTTCCTTTTATTTCTCCTTTATGATGTACTATGACTACAGCATTATGTTGATTTTTGGAAATACATGTGTGGTAGGTTATATAATCTATGAATTTTGTTTTTAAGATAGTGAAGTGAAGCTACAAAATATTATTTTAAAAAGGAGTCACTGGTTCTGATTGGCTTAAATGTTCTAAGCTTTTTAAAGAAACTATATTTTATTGAGAAAGCACTTATAACATAAATCAACAACAAAAGCTTAAAACTGCTCTAGTTTTGTAGGTCAGGTTGGCTGGAGGCTGTCAGGTATTTCTATATACATGTAAAACACTGAGCATGGTGGGAATAATTAAGATCTAGTCTTTCAGCAGGTTTGATGTTTATAATTTTGTTGTGTATGCATTAGACATTGCAATAATATTGTTGTCTGTGCATTAGAGTTCCAGAACTTGTTTATCTGCTAGTTGCAAGTTTGTACTCTTAAAGACCTTTTCTATACCTCCACCCCCAGCCCTGGGTAACCACCATTTTATTCTCTGTTTTTGTGAATTTAGCAATAGAAGTCCTAGCTAATGGTACAATGGCAATCATATTGCAATATACACATGTATCAAATCAACATGTTGTTCCCTTTAAACTTATACAGTGTTACATGTCAAATATATTTCAGTAAAAAGATAATAAATTTAAGACAACAAAGCATGTATATGCCCGCATCAAGTAAATTCTTTTTCCAAGCATCTTGGGGTTCTATGGCTCATCCATGTGGCTGAAAATGATGGATTTCCCTTGGTTTTATGCTTTCAATCATCTGTCAGCATTAATTTTTCTTGGTTCCTCTCTTGATGGGTGAATCACCGCTGAACTTTAAGGAGAAGTGTTCCCTATTTTGGAAAATCACATCATGAAGGCTACTCATCATATTCAGATGTTTCATACAACCTGTGTGTATCAGTCGGCACCAGTAGCATTGCATTCATAGTGACTCTACCTATAGGTGTGAGCACCTGACGACTTTATTAGGTGTCCTAGGGTAGTCGTCCTACACTATCCACATATTGAAATATGTAGTATTTTATTACAAGTTACTTTCCTTTTATTTCTCTTTATATTAAAGTTAGAGCACTTTATTGATTTTTAAAAAATATATATGTAGATAGGTTATATTAACCATTAATTTCTTTTCAGGCTAGTAAAAGATGGTGCTAGACAATATTTGTCATAAAACAGAGATTTGGACCTGGTAGGATTGGGAACCACAGGTCTCGTAAATAAAAAGTTATCTAATTAATCAGTTACACTGTGGTAGATATTATATGGGAAAGGCACAGAGTGGCCTGAGCTTAAGTCCAATTTGGGATTCATGACATGCTCCCTGAAATAGCTATTTCAGTTAGTACTTGTGTTAGCCACTATGCCACATGACTAGCACAATATCAAAAGGAGCTCCTTACTTTTGCAAAGAGTACAGGTGAGCAAAGAGTGTGACATCTGTTTGGAGGACTAGGTAGAGGTGTGACTGTAGCATTTGAGGTGACAGGACCTAGATACATGAGGCTCTGTGATGTGTGCAAGACTATGAAACACGACTGTTGGGCTTGTCGTCTACATAGGGAAAGAAGACACCATGCCCTCAGGAAGACTTCATTTATTTATTCATTTAACAAATATTTATTAATGCCTTCTATGTGCCAAGCACTTTGGGAGATACTACAGGGAATAAAACAGACAAGTATCCCTGTCTGAAGCTTAACTTATCAGGGGAGCAAGGCAGTAAACAAGTAAACAAGGAAGTATATAGTATGTCAAATGATGATAAAGCTTACAGAGAAAGATAAGGCAACACTAGGGGGATAGGGAGGCTGGGGTAGGATGGGAGAGCTAGTTTATATCAGGTGGTCAGGGAAGGCATCTTAAATAAGACGGCTTTTGAGCAAAAATGTGGAGTGCTTCACACACAAAGCAGGAGCAAGCCAGGCCATGGGACTCTCATCTAAGATTCTTCACAGTCAACCCCCACTGCCCTGCCATTCTCCTTGTTACTCCCTGGTTCTGGCTCTGGCCTCTCATTCCCAGACAAGAACAGCTGGTTTCATCCTTTGTTTCCCTGCTCTTCCACGCACCCTTTTCTCCTTACACGTAATTGCTGTTCATTCCTGCCAGATTGTTCTTTCTGAAATCTGCTTCCAAATATAAACCTTCTCACAAACCTTTATGAGACCTTAATTTTGACAGAATCACATCCAGACTGCTGAGTATGGCATTCGAAATCTTCCAGGATCAAGCTATACTAACCTTTTCAGCTTTCTCTCTTGCTGTTGCCTTTAATAGACCCCACTCTCGGGTGAAAGCAAACTAGCTTTACAAGTCTGACTGTACTTTCTTCTCTTACCTAGTGGACCTTTCTTCCCATTTCTTTGCTTTGTAACATTCTTCTCCAAGCTCCTCCTTCCAAAATCTTAGCCTTCAAGACTCATGTCATCCTGTATCTAGGAAAACTTCCTTATTCTTTTGAGAATCTCTGAACATCTCCTTTCCATCTTATATTATGGTTTCTTCCCTACTAGATTATAAGCATGAGACAAAACAGACCATCAGAGGGAGTAGCAGGGAAGTAAGCTGAATTGCAATTAGGAGCCACGCAGATAGCATAAAGAAGTGTCCTAGTGTATGAACACAGGACAATAAAGTGGGGTGGGGCCTGTGCAGAACTGGAAAGTACACCCCTCTCTGAAGTCACTTACATCCTTTTGTTTTGTTTTGTTTTGTTTTGGGAACACACCATGCCAGTTAAACAAAATTCATTTACTTAGTTCTTGGACCATGTATCTGTAACTTCTGGAATAAGGGATATGGAATCAGATTGATATGGATTTAAGTTCTGGCTATTTTATGTATTAGATATGCAAATTTTGGCAGGCTATTTAACTCTTTTGATTCTCTGTTTTTTCACTGATATCTTGAGGGGGTAATAGGATCCCTCTCAAAGCATTAATGAGAGCTATATAAAGTGCTTGTGTTCAAATACTGTCTTCCTTGGTGCCCTCCACAATGTCAAGCACAGTATTAATCACACAGTAGTTCTCCACAACTGTTTGCTGAAGTAGACTGTTCTATACAAGAGCTAGAGGGTCAAGAGTCAGTTGAGAGGACATCCTAGTCATAACTGATAAGAGTATTGAGAGGGAAATTTGACTGTGGGCTAGAGGAGGACCAGGGAAGCCTCATGAAGGAGGTCAGGTTTGTGGTGGGCTCTAGGACTGGGTGGGCTTCAAATGAGCACCTGGGAGGGATATGGTGAAACAGCATGAATGAAGACTAAGTGAGTGAGGAAGAGACCATCTTGGTCTGTTTCATGGGCAATTTCTTGAAAACGTCCTCACTGCTAGTGTGTAGGGTTGGATAAAACCAATGAACAGAACCCCATTGTCTTTAACCTGAGAGCCAGGTACTCTCCCCTTGGGCATTGAATTATCATATCATACCTTTGTGTGGGCCCAGTCACCGCTGCTAGCACTCTCTCTCTCTCTCTCTCTGGTATTTATCTATCACTATGTAGGCTATTTCCTTAAGTAGCATTTGATGAAGTTGGTATGTTCCAGGCTTGCTGGTATAAGGATGTAGTTGGTAGAATAATGAGTCATTATTATTGAATACCTATGTAATTAATCTAGGAAAATCATGTACTGATGTACTATATTACTGAACAGAGTGAATAGTGAGAGTCTCATGTCCTAGGGGAACACAGACTTCTTTCAAAGCATTTTTAAAATGCAGATTTTCCCTGCTCAGATCTGGATTGCACATTTTTCATCTGTCTGCTTCTCCACCTCAGCGGAGAGCAATGTTCTCCTTTTCAGTCCAACAAGGAAATAGACATTTAATAATGGTAGACAAAGAGGATAATTGCAAATGTATATAAGTGTGTTTGTGTGTATATACATTTTAAAATATGTTTTATAGTGTAAATATTTATATATTTGTGTATATGTGTATATATGTGTGTGTATATATATATATATGCACACACACACACCGAAGTGTTTATGTGTGTGTATGCCTGTATGTGTGTGTGTGTGTATTTGTATAGAGCTTGGAACTTCTATGATCTAATTTTATCAAAGACACTTGGCTAAATGGCAACAAGATTAGACTTACTCCCAATGGGAGGTGTGGACTATGTTTCCTATTAAAAAGTAAAGTGGAAAACAAACATAATTTTTTAGATAATTCAGAAAATTTAATGCAGTCGTATGTATACATACATGCATATATCTATATGTAAATGTAAACAGTTTTCAAATGAATAAAATATTCCAGCATGATTTCCCTAATAAATAATAATATTGCAGGTTTAAAATGTGCCAGGTAGAATTGTAAACTTTTTAACATACACCATCTCATTTAATCTTCATAACAGGTTGGTGTTACTATTTAGCTCATATTATAGGCAAAGTAACTGAAACAGGAAAATTAGCAAAATTAGAAAGTGACTGTAGTTTTGCTTCAGAGCATATACTTTTAATTCAATCCTCTAGTTTTATAAAAAGACACTTGGCTAAATGAGACTGGAATTACACTGATTCTCAATGAAGTGTATGTATTGTATTTGCCTACAAAAATTTAAGTGGAGAGCTAAGGCAGCTTTGGTGGATAATTCAAGTGCTTGCATATATTTATCTTAAATAATTGGAACATGAAGGTAGAGGTAGACAAATGAGCATGGATAGCTTTTGATTTTTTTTAATTTCTTAAGCTGCTTTTCAAATATCTTATTAAAAATTCATCCTAAATTTTCAAAAAGAACAATAGTCTGAGTAAGAAAAAAACCTATGGGTTATTACATAAAACCTGAAAAATATATATATGTTTTTAAGATTTTATTTATTTGACAGAGAGAGACACAGCGAGAGAGGGAACACAAGCAGGGGGAGCGGGAGAGGGAGAAGCAGGCTCCCTGCTGAGCAGGGAGCCCGATGTGGGGCTTGATCCCAGGACCCTGGGACCATGACCTGAGCTGAAAGCAGACACTTAATGACTGAGCCACCCAGGTGCCCCTAAAACCTGAAAGATATTTTAAAAGAAAACCAAAAACTACATATAAAATATTTAGAAATGTGTAGCACCTAGCTATTGTAAGAACGATTTGCATAAAATGGAATATAAATAGTTAAGCATTTGTTAGAGCCATAAAATAAGGAATATATTCTAAAAACAATGTGGCTAGCCTGTCCGAAAAAGTTTCAAATGAAACTTGAAATGCTTAATTGCGTAAATTGATTTTTATTTTTGTTACGTGACAAAACTGAGTCAAAACCAGTTATATTAGCTTGCCATTTGAAATATTTCTAAAACATATACTTTTACACTTTTTTTTTAAAATATTTTTATTGTTATGTTAATCCCCATACATTACATCATTAGTTTTAGATATAGTGTTCCATGATTCATTGTTTGTGCATAACACCCAGTGCTCCATGCAGAACGTGCCCTCCTCAATACCCATCACCAGGCTAACCCATCCACCCAACCCCCTCCCCTCTAGAACCCTCAGTTTGTTTTTCAGAGTCCATGGTCTCTCATGGTTCTTCTCCCCCTCCGATTTCCCCCCCTTCATTCTTCCCCTCCTGCTACATTCTTCTTCTTCTTTTTTTCTTTCTTAACAATAGCCAAACTGTGGAAAGAGTCAAGATGTCCATCAACAGATGAATGGATAAAGAAGATGTGGTATATATATACAATGGAATATTATGCAGCCATCAAAAGGAATAAGATCTTGCCATTTGCAACGACGTGGATGGAACTGGAGGGTATTATGCTGAGCGAAATAAGTCAAACAGAGAAAGACATGTATCATATGACCTCACTGATATGAGGAATTCTTAATCTCAGGAAACAAACTTGAGGGTTGCTGGAGTGGGGGGTGGGGTGGGAGGGATGGGGTGACTGGGTGATGGACACTGGGGAGGGTATGTGTTCTGGTAAGTGCTGTGAATTGTGCAAGACTGTTGAATCTCAGATCTGTACTTTTACACTTTTATGATCCAAATAACATAAGGCTAATTTCTATATTTTATTGATACTTCCATTTAAGTGAAAACTCTTTGAAAATAGCTTATATAAAATATTAGGACAAATATTGTTTTGACTGAATTTTCAAGAATGCTCTTTTTTAAAACGTCCCATTGTTTCCTGTGAAACAAAAGCCCTGTCATAATGAATCAAATTGCAATTAGAAATAATGTTCCCCCTCCTCAATGGATGACTTAAATAGACATAATAAATTTGTGTCATTGCTAATATTTAATTAAAAAAAATCTTTCAGAATTAGCATAAAAACTTGACATATGATTTATGGTCCAAACATTCAGCACACTTGTTGGATTCTGTGACACCATTCATAGTGTTTGTCATTCACAGACATCAGTGATTACTCACAGAAGAATTCCGTTGTGGAAAATCAGACTTAAAAGCACTTAAAAAAAATAACTCTAATATAAAACCAAACACAGTTTGGCTATTGTTAAGAAAGAAAAAAAGAAGAAGAAGAATGTAGCAGGAGTTAAGTTACATAATAGTAAATCTTGTAGTTCATGAAAAACATGAAAATACAAACAAAAAGAAGTAAACACAAATATCTAGAAGTCTTTTCCTTTGACACTTCGAAGTGCATATTGCCTATTCCTAGAAAATATTTTCTCAGTCTACTGATAATTTGTGCTGAATCCCTTACCTCATGCAAATTATGCTGATCTCAAAAAGGTCTGGGCATTCTGTTTCTGCTTCTTGCTTGGGTTCCAGAGCAGTCCGTTTCCTCTTGCAAGAATAGCCTGAAACTACAACTGTCTTAAAGTTTCTCTTCTTAAGTCATGAAAAGCATTTTTTGAGCTTCAGACTTTTTTTAAAAAAAGATTTTATTTATTTGAGAGAGAGAGAGTGACAGAGAGAGAGAGCATGAGCTGGGCGGGGGGATAGGAGGGAGAAGCAGACTCCCCGTTGGGTAGGGAGCCTGACATGGGACTGGATCCCAGGACCACATTTGATCATGACCTGAGCCAAAGGCAGCCACTTAACCAACTAAGGCACCCAGGCGCCCCAAGCCTTTAGATTTCTATATGTACTTTTAAAGACTGGATAAACATGGACAATGAAAATGTTCGCTACCTCTAAACAGAACATAAACTGTAATTGCCAGAAAGTAGATTTCCCTCATCATGCCTCCTGGTCTATTGAGTTTATTCAAGATGTAATTGGAAAACAAATACAGCAACACCATCATCAAGACAGACATGAGTGTTTGTCTTGGGAATGTGGTGTTGTATAATGTTGTAGACTTTATTTCCACTGACACTCCTCATTCTTATCTAATAAAATATAATGCTACACCTTTTGGAACAGTACCACAATAATTAAAGTACATACTTGCCTTCCCATAAGATTCTAAGGAACATTTTAACAGCAATTAAGTGCAAAAATGATACCAGGGCCTGCTCATTACCATAATTGTAGGCTAATCTGTTTCATTCATGAACTAACCAGATGCAACAACAAAAGCAGAGCATTTGAGATCTGAATTCCGAGCTCTTCTTCCTATAATAGAACTGACTTTTGGCAGGAGATTTTCTCCACACTGTTCTCCTTAGTGTTCATTAAACAAAAACAAACAAACAAAAATCCAAAACCCTCATTAATCTGCAGTGAGAAATTACTGAAAGGAGAAAATCCTTCAGAATCAGAGAAGCCTCATTTGAGCAGGACTTTAGAGTGAATCAGCCTTCTCTGTTAACAGCAGGGTGGAATTGTTGGGCTTTGATATTGGAAAGTACTTGGCCTGAGTGTCAGCTCTGTCTTGGCCCAGTTACTTCTGCATTGCAGTTTCCTCATACATGAAATGGGGCTAATAAGGCTTCCTTCACAGGCTTATTGGGATGGTCAATTGAGATATCCCATGACAAGCACCTGGCCATATATCATCACCAAAACATAGTTGTTTGAGAACTACTCAGACAGGATGCTGGGATCTGATGCAGTTGAAGGAAGTGGCTTTGTTCTTGCTACCATTGTGATCAGGCAGTTGTGAATTGTGTGCATCAGCATTGCAGCAAAGTATCACATGGGCCAGTAGAAAGATAGATGAATGGGGGGAATGCACCTAAATTAACAGGCGACTGAAGGGCATTAAACGCTTTTCTGGGGCATCGAATTCCTTCAACAAATGTGGATTAGGCACCTGCTATGCACCAGTGCACCAGACAGGAGCTCGGTTAGAGTGGGGGCTCTAGATGTAGTTTGACATGCTCTGTCCCCTCAACAGGAAGATTGGGGAGACAGTTATGTGAACAAGCAAAGATAATCTGGTGTGATAAAAGTGGTCATTAACTGCTTGTTACATGTTGGGAGCACAGGCTGTGTCTTGGCATTGGGGTAGGCTTCATGAAGGAATGGACATTTGAATTGGGCCTAAAGAATGAGTGGAATTCAAGGAAAAGGACATGTACATAAGCCAGGAGATGCAGGACAGCATTATGGGAAGCTTTCTTAATTTTATGTTTATTTTTTGGGAGGGGCATTTTTAGAATGGTTGAAGCATAGTTGATATGGATCCCAATTATAAAGGACTCCCTTTGTCCTTTAGCTAGTAGACGATGTATGGGAAGACTTTGTGGCAGTGGTACTGGTGGTGGAGGAGGCAGGACACTTGCTCATGAGGCTTCAAGGAGGAGTCACACAAGTGACAATGAGGGCTCAGACCAGGACAGAGGCCAGTGGTGTTTGCTGTAGGTGGTAAAGGAGAGAGAGAATTCAAAGATGAACCTGAGATTCCTAGCTTGAACTATGTGATGGCAATGTTGTCGCTCATTAACCTTGGCTAATTAGCTGCCTATTTCCTCGGTTTTGAGGATATAGGTTTTGCTACCTTCTTGAATATCTTTCCTGTTTCCCAAACAACTCAGCAGTCCAAGGTCTTTCAGCAGCCTGGGCTCCTTCAGTGTCATCAGAGGGAAGGAATTACAGTAGAATGACATGGATCATGCTCAGGGAGGGCTCCATGGTTACTTAGGCTAGTATTTCTCTGTGTGGTCCATGGACCCCTGTGGGTTCCCAAGACCCTTTCAGGGGGATCCATCAGCTCAAAACTTTTTTCATAATAGCAGTAAGATACTATTTGTTGTTTTCAATCTCATTCTCTCAAAGGTGTTCAGACATGTGATAGTATCATTTCTTTGATGGGATATGTGCTTGTTTATTTTTGTATTTTGTAGGATTTTCTAAGGTAGTAGATTTAGGGTAAAAATATGAGCATTTTTACACATTAAATCAGTATATTTTCAATACTTCTACTCTACCATTAATATCAGGTTACACTTGTTATATATCTGTAACCTCATTAACATCTATTAAATCAGGACGCCTGGGTGGCTCAGTCAGCTAAGTGTCTGCCTTCGGCTCAGGTCATGATCCCAGGGTTCTGGGATCGAGCCCTGCATTGGGCTCCCTGCTCAGCGGGGAGCCTGCTTCTCCCTCTCCCTCTGCCTGCTGCTCCCCCTGCTTGTGTGTGCTCTCTCTGTCAAATAAAAATTAAAAAATATCTATTAAATCATTATTTTGACGTTTTTTTTGGCCTATGTAGAAACACAATAAAAAGTATACTTTATTGTCTTGTTTTATATTTAAAAAAATATATAAAAATATTTTAAATCTAGAAAAATACTTTTAAAACCTAAAAATTGTACCTAAAACTTATTTTAGAATTTAATATTTTATTCTAAAATAAAAAAATTATAATATATTCTATCTGTATTTAAGGATGAATTGTTGGCCTAAAAAATGGGGAGGTTTAGAAGAACAACTGTTTTAGTCCATAGCGAACACCTACATCTAAAGATGATGAAAAAGACGAGACTGACTATAGAGAGAGTTCTCTGACTCATGGAAGGGAAGAAGCTGGGCACAACAATAAATACAAAACAAAAGTGATGAAAGTTATCTTTCTTTTTTTTTAGGATTTTATTTATTTATTTATTTGAGAGAAAGATAGTGAGAGAGAGCACAAGCAGGGCCAGGGAGAGGGAGGAAACAGGCTCCCCACTGAGCAAGGAGCCTGATGCGGGGCTCAGTCCCAGGACCCCAGGATCACGACCTGAGCCAAAGGCAGACACTTAACTGACTGAGCCACCCAGGTGCCCCAAACGTTATGTTTCTTTTAGCTTCGGGGATGTTAATAACTAACTTTATTGTGTTACGTGCATTAGAACATTTTGAATGTTGCATAAGAATATTAAGAATAGTATTTGAATAGTGCAATAGAACATTTGAATAGTAGGCGTCAGGTATGGCATCATTTTGAGACCAATCACTCAGAGTTTAAAGAAAAAGGAATTGAGTATCTTAATGTAGATATGATAAGATATTTAAAAGCTAAACACTTTTTGTTACAGCCTTCAAACTAGGAATGAGATAGCCACAGAAACATCCAATTGGTAAATTATTTTATTGCATTGGCTAGCAAAGCACACACAATAACTAAGAGACTAATCAAGCTGTGTGTATTTGAAGATTGAAGGACTGTCTCATCTGAAGATTTAAACTTTTGCCTTAACAATGGGTGAATCTATGTTTGTTTGTGTCCATCCAGAATCAGCAACAACAAATCATCAAAGAAGATCTTTTCTGTGAAACCTTGGCAACAAACAAAAGTGGTGCTGAAATATTCAAAAGTATTGAGTAACTTTTTAAAAATCTCATGGCTTATCTTGGAACAACTGTGTTGACATTTACACTAATGGTGCAAAGCAATGGTGGGTAAAACTATGGGTGTCTCGACACACATGAAAAGAAAGGCACTCGTATGATTATTTGAGTTGGAATCTCATGTAGGCACCTTTTCTATGGAACCCCATCATTTTTACTTGAAAGAATGACTGGGTAGACAAACTATGGGTTTTCAGGCTTCAGCATTTGACAGACATTTTCTCCAAAATGAATGAAGTCTGTCACCTCAAGAGGAAGTGTGATGAAAGCTATCCTTCACTTGGCTTTAGTGAGGTTAATAATTTTCCTTATTGTTTCATCTGCAACAGAACATTTTTTGAATAGTATTATAGTTCTATGAGTTTTGGCAAATATACACAGTCATGTATTCACTACCACAAATAGGGCATGGAATATTTTCATCAATGCAAAAACTTCTCAGATGTTCCTTTGTAGTCAGTTCTGTCCTCTCACCCTGGGCCCTGGCAAACACTAATCTGATGTCTCTCCTATAGTTTTGCCTTTTCCAGAATATCACACTTCTTTCATTTATCATAATGTTTTTGAGATGAATGTGATTTTTTTATATTATATAATAAAATGTGTCAATATTTGATCTGCATAGCTCAGTGAACCAATATTTTCCAAATGGCCAATCATGTACTGGTGAAAGATCCACTCAGAGTACAAGATAAGCCAATGGATTTTCATGTACTCAGTATGAAAAATTCATTGATAAGGTTTTAGTTCCCACAATGCACTATTATTTGTTGAGTGTGAGTTTAGTGTCAGCAAATAATATTCATAATTATCTAAAAATGCTATTCAAATATTCCTCTCTTCAACTATACACATATCTGTGTGAGGCCAGGTATTCTTCATATACTTCGACTAGAATACCATGTTGGACCAGACTGAATGCAGAAACAGATGTGAGAATCCAACTGCCTTCTATTAGGCCAGACATTAAGGAGGTTCGCAAAATTGCAAAAAAAATGCCACCTCTCATGCTATTTTTTTTGTTTTAGAAAATATATATTTTATAGACATGTCATTTATATGAGTATGTAATGGGTTCATTACTATTATTTTAAATAAACTGTTAAATAAATATTTTTATATTTTCTCTTTCTTTTCTAATATAGTAAATATCAAAAGGTATAACCCCCATAAACAATTGCTCCTTGGGTCCATGATAATTTTTAAGAGAGTAAATGGTTAAGACACCAAAAAGTTTGATAGCCACTGACCTCGGTGGCAGGTGCCTCTGGAGAATGAGAAAAGCTGGAGAGGGAAGAAGCTAGGGAGCAAATTGCATCCCTGATTCCTTGGCTCATAGTGTGATATCCATATATAGTTGTGAAATAAACTACAGTCAGGTGATAAGCCAATGTAATCAGGCTAATCAATTTAGGAGAATGAAATCTCTGAAATGAATAGATTATTTTTTTCGAGGGCCTATCATTCTGGCTCAGAGGGGTATTGAGGTTTGTCCAGCTACTAACATAGTTGATCTAGAAGAGAGAGGGGGTGAGCAGGGTTGCTTCTGATGGTTGGGTTGAGAGTCTAAGCAAACACTTCAGATACAACAAAATGTCAAATGATAACAGAAGAGCAAAGCACAGGGTCTGTGGCAGAAGTGGCCAGGTTTAGGGAGTCAACTGGGAAGACTGGAAGAAGTTTGAGTGGTGGGAGGACCAGAGCGATTTTGCCAACTGGTACTAGGACCAGCAGATCTGGGTTTGATTTGGGTCAAATGGCAGCTTCTTTTGAGGCCGACATAGTCTTAGATTAGGTCCTACAATGGCAGAATCCTAGGGGATCCCACTGGGAGTAGGAAGGTAGCAAATTGCGATTGGTGGTGGTGATATGGGAGGAGAGAGCAGGCAGTGTAGATCAGTTTTTTTTTTTTTTCCTCCTCACATTTCCCCTCTCTCTGTACCTTTGGCCCAACTTTAGAGACTGAGTTTTATTTAGTCTTGGATCTTCATCAGAGGCCAGGAGTTAGGCTTGGTTGGGGCAGGAGGTGGAACAGGACTGGATGGAGTGTCTCAGCACAAATGAGCCAATCTGTCCCAGCCTCCTGACTTGCTCTCACATACATGCTTATTGTTCAGTTATTATCCTAGGAGGCAGAGAATTTAAACAATAATGGCCAGTGCCACTGTCAAAATAGCACTGACACATTTTTGTCCTAAAAATGCAATAAACTTTCCTCCAAATTTGGCAAAATCAGAACTTTTTAATGTGCTTTGTTAAAATAAAAGGTTAGGTTTAAAAAGATTAAGCACAGGTAACACAGATTCTTTATTAATATTGTATTTATGGTGACAGTGCATTACACGTAATGCTATAGGAATTCTATTCTAATTTAGTAATAATTCATGTCCATGCATTCAATATGACAGCATCATTAATTATGTCACAATGAGTATGGAAAACATATAAACTGTTAATGCTAAGTATTACTAGAAGTTGTATCAAACTGTACACATTACTGAAAATAAATAGTAACATCAACACCTCATCTTTAATAAATCCAGGGAGTACCCTAACCTGACAATTTTTTCTTAAAATGTATATCAATAAATATAAAACTTAATATTTACTATGGGAAATGCAAAATATATGTCTCCAGAAGAATTTAGCCTGCTTCGCAGGAGCATGATTATTTGGTTACCTTCTGCTGTCTGCTTCCTGTCTGCAAAGTGTGATCTTTTCCCCCTCCTTCTTCCTAATATCCTGTGAAGGTGCCAATTACCCTGCTGCTTATCAGTTGAAAACTATGCCTGGTGCAAAGGGAGCATCAATTATTTGTGAGCAGAGAGCAAAGGCTGCTGGAATCATAATAAAGGATGCTGGCGCTTCCAGCTAATAGAATATATCAAAAGGCAATGTGTAGACCAAAGAGAGCACATTTCAGAAGCCTATGCCTCAAAGATGAAATTAGGCCAGATTTTGCAGACTTTAATGCTATGTAAGTTACACAAGAATTTGCTAATGTTAATGAAGAGAACTGGTAGGGCATTTTCCTTTAATCCACATGGCTTTTAACACACACGGTGGATTTATTAATACTATTGACTTTTCCTTCCTGAGTCTAGTGTGTGTGTGTGTGTGTGTGTGTGTGTGTGTGTGTGTGTGTGTGTTTGCTTTGCTTCCGAATGGTAGCCAAATACCAGGGAAGTTAGAGCCCAGCTTCCTCAGACCCTTTGTCTTCCACAGTGAGCCTTTAAGGATGAATTTATAAACTTGCTGTGATTGTTATTGCCTTGTAGTTGGACTTAGCTTTGATTTTTAAGAGGCAGTTAAAGGGGTTGGGTGAGTGTGGAAACGTTGCCATCAGTTAAGATGGTTTTTGGGGAGTTTACTTCCAATTCTATGGGAATATAGAGTTTATAGGGTTTCCAAGTGCTGAGAAGAGCTCACACCTCTCTCTCTCTCCTAATATTCCTATAAAATAATTCAACCAGTCCATTTAAAGTTTCTGATTAATGTATAAGTCTGCTCACACACAGTTAGGACTCAAATATTACTTTTAGAAATGAATAAGATGCCGTTACAGGCAGAATGATAGTCCTGAATCTGCTACTAACCCTTTTGTGCAGGTGGGGAGAGACAACAATCTCCAACTTGGTAGATGGTTCTCAGGTAGATTAGTATTCCTATTGATTTTTAAAAATGAACCTTTTATTTTAGAACAGTTTTCAATGTACAGAAAAGTTGTAAAGATAATGCAGAGAGTCCCCATTTACTCTGCACCTTGGTCCCTTACTGTCAATATCTTATATTTCTGTGGAACATTTGTCACAGCTAAGGAACCAATATTGATATATTATTACCTATTGATTTTTAATATTCCCTGGATATTTATTATGTATAGGAGACTGCTCCAATAATAGGAATTTCTGCAATGTTCACTTATTATATTAATTTTTTAAAATCAAGTATATTCTACACTCCAGCTTATTGCCCTCCAAATGGATTGCTTGTTTGCTCTTGCTTGACGGTACTTTACCTTTAAGGATCCCAAGTGTAACCAAGTCCCTACATGTTTTTCTTAGCCCCTGAGATCTTCGGGGATCAAGGTCAGAAGCACTGAGTGATGCTTCAGCTTCAGATCAAGAAGACTGCTAATAAGAAAAGGCACTTTAAAAATCACCCCACTCAATTCACGTATTTTACAGAGGAGGAAACAGAGGCCCGTTGAGGGGAGGTGACTCACCCAAGGTCACACACGGCTGGTGGCAGTCTGGACTGAAGCCCAGCCTCTTAACTCCTCCACACTTATGGCCTCTGATAAAATTTTCACAGTGGCGCTTTTATTTTATTTATTATTTATACCCTGCCTACTTTAAAAAAGAATTGGAGCCAGCTGCCCTGTGATTTACTTTGCTTTGAATACAATATAGATCATTGGATCCTGTATGATTTAAGTGGATTTTAAAAAATTGAATAATGCTCTCATCTGTAATTATTTAATAGTTCCTATCACCTAATTGACACACTATTGATGTCTTGCATATAGTAGGCACTCAATAAATATAGGTAAAATGATCAAATGCATAAGGCTAGCTTGGGATTTATACACAGAAGAGCTCAGCACAAGTAAGTGAGTTGCAGCATGGTTGAGTGAGTGGAAAGAAATACGATCTTCTATTCTTGGCTCTGGGAAAGGCAAGGCTGGGTGAGATACTGTGGAATGAATGCCGATGCCTTTGGCTGCAATTCCCTTTATACAATTAGATGAGCTGCAACGGTGGAACACACATCAGTGGGGGTCTGATATGGTGGAAAGTGTTCCACGTCCCAGGTATGACTCTGGGTAAGTCGCTTACCTTCTCTAAGCCTTAGACCCCTTCCCTCTCCTGTAGGAGTGTGAATACCTGTCTCCTGGGCTGTTACCACTGTTAAATGAGATAGTGATGAGAAAGTGCTTTGCAAATACTAAAATCTGGGACAGGCGTTACTTATTAATTTCGAGGACTATTTAGAAGGAACTCTCAGCATTTGAGGGCTAGTTTTCTATCAAGTACCTTGACCTTCTGTTTCTGTGTTGCAAGTTACCTTAAGCATAGTGAAAAAGTTTAGAAGAATGGATACTGAGAATTAAAAAAGGAAATAAGTAGATATCAGGACAGAATTGTTTTGTATCTCAACCACATGGCAGAGAAACTGAGTCAAAAATGCCAGGCATTTGCCTGATAGGGAGAAGGGGAATGAGCCAGGCCAAAATACCTTGCTAGCAGTTTCTGCCCTGCTCTGGCTCAGGTTTTACCACTCTTTTATTAGGGAAGGGGTGGAGAAATGTTGGCAAGCATGGAGGTTCTCTTTAGGTAAGCTGTGGTGTATATTAATAGAAACCTTTTCTAATCAAAATACTGAAAGTGACTCTGCACTTCTGAGGCACAACTTCCAGAGGTCAGACAAAGCTAGGGCCAAATGAGAACCAACAGTAGTTGCATAAGACACCACGAACATATGCTATAGCAAATTGCCCTCTCGAAGATATCTTTGCTCTTAGTAGCTGGGACCTGGTTCATTCAATGCTGCACTGCTCCAGGCAAGACTGAGAAGTGAGTGTCCTTCATTTTTCCTTCCTGTTTGTAATTTCCCTCAAGGTACCCATATCTTATATATCTGGGGCCTCTGTAGCACTCTTTGGGCTTTCTCAGCTCACCAGTTAAAGGTTGTTTTGACATCCATCTTGTCTCTCTCTTTTTTTTTTCATTGGTCATTCCCATCCTATTTAAATGTGGACTGGCTGATATTTCATTCCCTCATGGACTGCACGATGCTCCAGACCTTGAAAACTCAACCCATGTCCATGTAGAAAAGAGTTAATGGGCCATCATCCCAGGTTATGGAATGTTCAGAGAAGTGGTCTGGGAAAAACATCAGAATTTGGTTTTTGACAGGTTGGGATATGTGGAATACCCATACAGATCTGCCCCTCAATTATATAGACTGATGGTCAGGAAAGAGGGCAGGGCAGGGGATATAAATTTTGAAATGATTTAATAGAAGAGAAAGTAGACTATGTGGCCCCAAATGGTAGAAGAGAGTAGTATTTGGTAAGCCATGAGATCTTTAGCAGGACGGGTAATGGTCTTGCTTCCCTATTTGGTCCCACAGTTTGATTGATAAAATGCACTTAATCTTTAAAAATTGATTTTTATTCAAAGACCTAAAAAGATTTAAAGTTTAAAAATATCTCAATATATCCTTTTAAAGTGGCAGAAAGGAAAAATCCCTCATGGTTAATCACTTGCATATTTAGTCTCTCATCCATTCAAACAACAAATATTTACCATGTGTTCACTGTTTGCCAGACATTGTTCTAGGAACTAGAGATAAAACAACAAACAAAACAGATAAAGTCACTGACTTCATGGAACTTACACTAATGGGAGGAGGCAGACAATTAACAGACAGAAGAATAAAAGAGTAAGTATATGCCAAAAGGGGATAAAGACCCTTTAGTACAATAATGTGGTGTAGGAGGAATAGGTGGGTTGGGAGGAGAGGGACTAGTTTACATAGGTTCAGGAGTGGACTCTCCTTGGGTGATATTTATCAGAGACCTGAATGAAATTAGAGTTGGGACTCCTATAGTCTCTTATCTTCTATTAGCCAACAGGCTGAGAGCATCCTTACCAGGGCTTATGGCACTGAGATCTGAGATACGGGGGTCTAGGAACTGGGCTTTCCATTGCTTGATTGGTACCTAAACTATCCAGCTGCTCAATGCTGCTCATTTTCTCTCCATTAGAGAAAGATGGAGACTCCATTACTTTGGGGCAATTGGAGTTGAGATGAACCTGCTGCTTCATTTAGGAAGAGAAGCATTTAGTGGTGCTTTATCATTCTGGGACACTTATGGAATAAGCCTTTCCACAGAAGGAATATTCTTCATTGCAGAAGATTTTTTAAAAAAAATAGCTTATCCCTTTTATTTCCTGGATTTAACTTAATAAAACATTTGGAATGAAATCTTTCAAAACCATATTCTACATATATCAAAAAACAGTTGGGCCAGAAAGGGAAATATTATGCCATATCTTTAAGGAAAGGAAAACATTTCCTAGTGCTTACTCTATAAGAAATTTCTCATGGGGGTATGTTGGACATAATTTAGTCCTGTGTACTAGGTTTGTTTTGAATGCCAACTGTTTATTAATAGAATATTTTGAGGAACTATTGAAATGTTGTCTATTGTTTTCCCTGAAATGAAAAAAATTCCAGAGTGATAGATTTTTGAATTCTTATATCTTACTCTCATTGTCTTTTTGTCTTTTCTCTCACTTTCAACTTGTTGGCCATGACTTTGTCCCGCTGTCCATGCAGGCTTCTGGGAGAACATTCTTCTACTTGACTAATATTTGGCCTCTGATCTGCCAGGCGTGGACAGCCTGATGATCATGCTTACAGAATTGTAGTTAGAGTAATACGTAACAACAATAATAAAAACAACATCATTTATGAGCACAATATATAATAGGCATAGATGATCTCATTTAATCTTGTCTATAACTGATGAGGGACAAAAAATTACTCTCTCCATTTTACAGATAAGAACACTAAGGATCAGAAGGGTTCCCTAATGTGTCCCATGTTTCAAATGCGTAGGTGGGTTCAGAACCCAGGCAGCCCGACTGCAGGACAGGGCTAGGACATGAGAAACTCACAGACTGATGATGAGATGATAGCTGTTTTTGTTTCTCAAAGATTCTCTCCACTCCACCACCCCTCCTGCCCACTTGTTTCTTGGATTCTGGATGGTTTTAGTCCGCAGTGAGTAGGCTCCTGTCAAGTGAGGTGTGTGACTGGACTGTTTAGTGTTGTCTGGATAAAAGATTTTCTTTGACAAGAGAAGATGGTATCTGAGAGGCACTGAATTTCCTAAGGCCTGGCCCTATCCCCCTGAATCACTGTATCTGAATTTTATTTTATTTTATTATTTTTATTTATTTATTTGACAGAGAGAGACACAGCGAGAGAGGGAGTACAAGCAGGGGGAGTGGGAGAGGGAGAAGCAGGCTTCCCGCCGAGCAGGGAGCCCAATGCGGGGCTCGATCCCAGGACCCTGGGATCATAATCTGAATGGAAGGCAGACGCTTAACAACTGAGCCACCCAGGTGCCCCCATATCTGAATTTTCATCTCCAACCTTCTATTAATTCACTTCTTCAAAGTAAGTATATTTGTATCTAGATCATGATCCCCCAGCAAAAGCAATTTAACAATTACAAAGATTGTAGAGTTTTGTGCAAAATGGAAATAAATATAAACACATTTAAAGCACCTCAAGTCCCCTCTTTTTCCATTCGGAATAAGGAATTACCATATGCTCTTCGCAGAGGTTTCTAGAAATGAAACCTCATACCAGTTCCAATTTGCTAAATGAAGCCATTTATTTTTTAAAATGTTATCCTTGCCATTTCATATATTTTTATTATATAAAAATGTCTTTTGTGCATTAGTATTTTTCAACCATAATTCTAGTATCTTTTCTATATTGCATTGTCTGCCCATGCAGAATTGAGCAGCAGTCCAAGTGCATAACAGAATCCTCCACCTAAATTTAGAAATTGGTAAATAAAAAAAACATAGGAGCCTCGAAGTCTGTGGCAGTACAGCTGATAATCTTTTTGGCTTTTAAACAAATGTAAATACTCTAAAACTTGCTCTTAGCAAGTAACTTCATAATTAGGTTAATGTAATAGCACTTTGTCCTTTTGTATCACATTTCAGTTAAAGACCTAGAAGGGATTTTAACAAATGCAAGGGCTTTTTACTTTGGTTCCTGTAGAAAAGGAGGGTTGGTTCATTATGCTCACATGATGGCCAGTCGCATCAGGGCCATTAGGGCTGGTGGGTTGGGCATGGATTACCACCACAGGCCAAATTCACCTGGTCTCAGCAAGACATATTATCTTGTACTTTCTGGGTCAGTCTTGGTATTACCTAGTAAAAATAACCCACAAACATACCAGTACAAGGAGGTTAATTTTCATACCTCCTAAGTCTTCACATCTATATGGCTGGGGTTTTGTCTTGACCTTAATAGATGCCTGCTTTGAGAATTCAGGCATGTCCATGAATATAGGATAATCTGTCAGAAGGTGGAATTCAGGTATTCAATCAGAGCAAACTGATACACAATGGAGGAATGGGGCTGTATGGTGAAGAAGAAAACAAGGAGGGACAGGACTGCATGGGGTCTGTCTTAAATATTGATCTACCGTCTGGTATTAGGTCTCTGAATCTAGTGATGAACGAAACTACATGCAGAAATTGAGAAGCTGTTTTCATAGGGAGCATGGTCAAATGTTGGAGCATCAGGAGTGTTGCTTTGGTACCAGATGATAATGTGGGACTCGGAGTGGAAAGAGGGTTGACCTCCTCACTGCTGCACAGAATACACCTGGCACCTCCAGGGTTGCCTCCTCTGAAAGCATAGGAGACATCATCCTCAACATGGAACACCTTGGCCCAGGTGGCAGCCACAGCAATGAGACACAGTCAAGGTGTTTCTCACCATGGACACTGGTGATGGATCGGGACAGAAAGAGATGTTGGTAGATATTCTGATTAACTCTTGAATGCCTTTGAAGCACGTCTGGGGACTTTCAGGCAAACCAGAGTGAGGTTTTACAGGTGGCTGAAGTCTCACACAAGCAAGTTCTAGAAACAGGAGCTGGAGAAACTTGGGCTTTTACTCATATCCCGATTCTGTTATCTGAATTCATGGGCTTGTGAGGTCTGGAGAAACTCAGGCCTCATATAGTAAAATTAATAGATCAGAAAAAAAACTACCTGATCATGCTTAACTCAGGCTTTTGGTTCATAAACAGAGTAAAGCAAGGTTGCTGTTAAAAGAAAAGTGACTGCATGTTTCAGATTTACTAGAACAGAACAGTACCACATTTCTTGTTCTGCACTGGTGGTCTTCCCAGTTCTTTGTGAGAAGCAGCTCCATAGGGGCTGGGCATAGCCAAGAAGTAGATGGCAAATCCCACTCCTGTTTGCTCTTCCCACAGCGACTAAATGAAGACCAGTTCTCAAGGTTCTGCACTAGCATTAGTGAATTGGGACATTCACTCTCTAGAAAGTAATTTATAACACACCAGAGGGTTTTATAAAAGCCTGGCCAAATGCAATCACAACTCCCTGTGCCTGTAGGTGCCCTGTTTGTCTGATTTCCCACTGATACACAGCCAAAAGAGAGTAAATTTGAACCCTAGCATCTGACCAATTCTTCCCAGGAAATGTCTTTCAAGTTTTCACTTTTATCTTAAAAAGGCTTGTAAAATTTTCATTCTACTCCATGATGTATTTGTTTTACTTTTGAGTAAAATTAGTGCTCCAGAAAAATGTTTATTTACTGCCTCAGTAGGACCCTCAGCACATCCCCATGAACCTCTGGTGATTTTTTTTTTCTCTTTCTTTCTTTCTTTCTTTCTTTCTTTCTTTCTTTCTTTCTTTCTTTCTTTCTTTCTTTCTTTCTTCCTTTCTCTCTTTCTT